>NC_079213.1:14485092-14785092 GCF_029633865.1 Lampris incognitus | reverse complement strand
GCTGAGGTGTCCTTGGGCAAGACATTATATCCCCTTCCAGCTCCAAGAGCAATTCTTTTATAGTTAATCCTGCACTTTGACCTTCTGGTGTAGGGGAAAAACCTCTTAAAGAGATTTTAAAATTTCTTCAAAATCTCTACATGAGTACAGCCTTACGTTCTCTAAAATTCAGGGGGGAACTTGTATTCCCCTGGTTACTTATTAGATTGTAATGAGCCCTGGGCCTTTCAGTGAAGGGAAGATCAAGATTAATTTGATCTTCTTGGCCAAGTTTGGGCAATTCAGTGGTGGACAGAAGTTCATCAATTTTAATGAGGTCTTCTGGAGATTCCGATGTATATAATTTTGTATGAAACTATTTTAAATGTTTCAATTTCTATAACCAATCCTGGCAGTGGGACCACTGGTATAGCTGCCTTCTTATAAGACACTGATTTGTTCCATTTATGTTATTTTATTGTGTTTACTCTGTGTATTGTCTAGGGTTTGTCTTTTACCTATTTGTCTTCGTCTTTGTTATGGACACTGAGTCTGCAATAAGGGTGAATTGAATTGAACTGAATTGAATTGAATATTGGATTATATGAGACTGAACCCATTTCGGTTTGAATTGCATTAAAGTGGCAAAATGTTCTACAATGCCGCCCACTGATCACATGCGGGACTCCGGTTCCTTTAACTGATATTTAATGCAGTATTTGCATTCTCAAACAGAGCTCCAACACTGTAAAACATCGTAGAACTAAAAGTACAGACAGACGTCCAGGTGGCGTGGCGGTCTATTCCATTGCTTACCCACACGGGGATCGCCCGTTCGAATCCCCGTGTTACCTTCGGCTTGGTCGGGCATCCCTACAGACACAATTGGCCATGTCTGCGGGTGGAAATCTTGCTTCTCTTAGATCTTGCTTCTCTTAGATCGCTTGGTAACATCTTGACCAAGAAACTCTGACAGACCCTGCACTTCATCACAAACCACTGGCGAAAGTTCAGAGGATGAGGCTAACGCACCTGCTAACAGCCATGCTACAACTGCTGCTAAGCGCAAATGAGAGAAGACCTGAAAATATTCAGAGAATTATCTCAAGTTTGGATTTACCTTTAAAGAGACTGACAGCACTAAATCACCAGAGTGTGTCATCTGTTCTGCCGTGCTGTCAAACAAAAGTATGAAGCCATCAAAGCTACAGCGCCACTTGGAGACAACCCATACTCACTTGAAAGAAAAACCCGTGAAATACTTTCAGGCCCGTCTCAAATCTCTCAAAGGCCAACAGACACTGATGAGAGAATCAGCTAAAGTCGGTGAGTTAGCGTTGAAAGCCTCTTATCAAGTTGCTCTTTGGATCGCTCAGAACAAAAAGCCATACACAACTGCAGAGGATTTAATATTGCCTGCAGCCAGTGATATGTGCAAAACAATGTTTGGGAATGATGAGTACGTTAATAAACTGAAAAGCATTCAATTGTCGGACACAACCATTGCTTGCCGCATTGATGACATGGCAACTGATGTGAGGGTGCAACTAGTAGAGAAACTGAGGTTGACAAGAGGCTTTTGCATTATAATTGGCTGAATCCACGGATGTGTCAAACGACGCTCAGCTTTTGGCTGCAGAAGGAATTTTTTTGTGTCGTAAGTGTAAGGTAGTAATGTAAATCCGCCACAGGGTGGCACTGTTACGCTGTATGTTCCCTTGGGAATGCCGCAAATGGCGATGTTTGTCCCTTTTGCAACACCGTACCCCTAAGTCTTGTCCCGGGCAAAAGGCTACGTTGATCACATGTTTTTTTGTTTCTTCTGCCGGAAGGTGAGCAGTGTTACTGGCGGTCTGCATTATCATGAAAATATTGATTTATATCGCACATATTGTCTAACTGTTTATTCTGTGGTGTTAATAGACAAGTTTGCTTATAACCTAGTTAAAGTTTGATGTCGAACATTGTATTTGGCTAGAGAAATGTGACAAAAGGTGTTGGCTAGCCTGTTGAGCATTAGCATGGCGTATAACGCAGGATGCAGTATTATTTGAGCAGATTATCCATGGTTTTTTTGTTTAATTTTATGGGTAATAAGTGCCTTATTTAATCTATAATGGATGACATTTGCTTTGGTTTTGCCGTAAGGTAGCATTTTGATATGAGATGTGTTTATTTGCACATTTGCACTTTTTATTTTAATTTTATTGAGAAAGAAAAATGTTTTTTTGCTTCTTCTGCCGGAAGCTGTGAGTATGATGAGGCCAGCGGCCAGCTGATTGATGAGAGGTGAAGTGTAAGTGAGTGCCAATAAAGTGTCCAGGTCTCAGCCACGATCACAAGCCTCCACCTCCTTCCTTTTCCACGCAAACATCATACTACAACAAACAACGCAGAGTCCCAGGGCGTGTAGGGAGACGACGGCCGAACGCAAAGTACGGGTTACATCATGGTGCCGTGACCCGGATCGTGGTGCTTCGAGATCCAAGGAGATACAGAGACTCGCGTCCTCGCCTTTGCTGCTGCTGCATTGAACTGCGTTACCTTCAGTGACTGGACAGTGTGGTGGACTGAACTACTGTCATCGGCGCTGCAGCATTGGCAAGATACTCACCTCTTCAAATATCCTTTAAAGACTGTTGAAAGCTTGCTATATCCATTTGAGGACTTTTTATGATATTTCGATAAACTTAACTGTTATTTGAGTTGTGTAAAAGTGTGCTATGTGAGATCCTGCTATAGGAACACTGTGTTTAACATTATGCTGATATATATATCATTCATAATTTTTTGGTTTTGGTTAAGAGTTGTGTATTGACCATCTGATTTTGACTCAAGTTTAATGTGAGTTTTGAGTTGATAGTGATTATTGTTTTTTGATATATTTACTGGGAAAAAAAGGGGAGATTTTGCATACACGGCTAAACTTATTCTGTGAACACAGTGAATCATTAATAGTCATCTGTTTTGACACCAACAGTTACACCAGTCATAGTGATTTAGAAAAAAATACACTGCTCAAAAAAATAAAGGGAACACATAAGCAATGCAATGTAGCTCCAAGTCAATCACACTTTTGAGATATCAACCTGTCCAGTTAGGAAGCAACACTGATTTGTGAATCAATTTCACCTTTTGGTAAATTGTCTAATTTCCACCAGGTGGAAATTAGACAATTTGCAAGACAACCCTTATAACAGGAATGGATTTGCAGGTGGTGGCCACAGACCATTTGCCTGTCCTCATCTTTTCTGGCCGATCTTTGGTTAGTTTTTCATTTTGCTAGTGCCCGCACCACTAGAGGTGGCATGAGGCGGTATCTGCAACCTACAGAAGTTGCTCAGGTAGTGCAGCTCATCCAGGATGGCACATCAATGCGTGCTGTGGCAAGAAGATTTGATGTGTCTCCCAGCACAGTGTCCAGAGCATGGAGGAGGTACCAGGAGACAGGCCAGTACACCAGGAGACGTGGAGGGGGCCGCAGGAGGACAACAACCCCGCAGCAGGACCGCTATCTGGTCCTTTGTGCAAGGAGGAACAGGAGGAGCACTGCCGGAGCCCTACAAAACGACCTTCAACAGGCCACTAATGTGCAGGTTTCTGCTCAAACAGTGAGAAACAGAATGCATGAGGATGGTATGAGGGCCCGACGTCCACAATTGGGGCCTGTGCTCACAGCCCAACACCGTGCAGCCCGATTGACCTTTGCCAGAGAACATCTTGGTTGGCAGATTCGCAATTGGCGCCCTGTGCTCTTCACAGATGAGAGCAGGTTCACACTGAACACGTGACAGACGTGAGAGAGTCTGGAGACGCTGTGGAGAACGTTCTGCTGCCTGCAACATCCTCCAGCATGACCGGTTTGGCGGTGGGTCAGTGATGGTCTGGGGAGGCATATCCTTGGACGGCCGCACAGACCTCTACGTGCTAGCCAGAGGTACCATGACTGCCATTAGGTACCGGGATGAGATCCTCAGACCCATTGTCAGACCATATGCTGGTGCAGTGGGCCCTGGGTTCCTGCTCATGCATGACAATGCTCATCCTCATGTGGCCAGAGTGTGTCAGCAGTTCCTGTATGTTGAGGGCATTGATGCTATGGACTGGCCTGCACGTTCCCCAGACCTGAATCCAATCGAGCACCTCTGGGACATCATGTCTCGTACCATCCGCCAACGCGATGTCGCACCACAGACTGTCCAGGAGTTGACCGATGCCCTGATCCAGGTCTGGGAGGAGATCCCTCAGGAGACCATCCGTCGTCTCATCAGGAGCATGCCCAGACGTTGTAGGGAGTGCATACAGGCACGTGGAGGCCACACACACTACTGAGCCTCATTTTGAATCGTCTTGAGGAATTTCCACAGAAGTTGGATCAGCCTATGTTCTCATTTTCCACTTTGATTTTGAGTATGATTCTGAATCCAGACCTTAATGGGCTAATGATTTTGATTTCCATTGATCATTCTTAGGTTATTTTGCTCTAAACACATTCCTCTGTCTAATAAATAAAGATTTTCAGCTGAAATATTTCATTCATCGAGGTCTATATTATGTTTTTAGGTGTTCCCTTTATTTTTTTGAGCAGTATATATCAAAATGTTCAGTGACTATGCAGATTATCAGTCAAAGCAAGAAGGTGCCTCTGCTGCCACACTGGGTTCCCAACTGCCCCCGATGCCCACAGCCAGCCACAACTGTGACACTCCAGCCCAGACACAACCACACCTTTCAAGCAAGGGTGTAACAACCACCAGTGCTGCAAATCAACAGCAATCAGCGAGGCCAAAGCTTAACAACTACTTCACTAGCCCCACCACCACCCAACAGCTGATCCTCCCTCAAGACCACCACAGCAGTCAGCAGCCCCCATACCCAGGACTAAGTGCACCACTCACTCCACCACCCCCAATACTGTCACCTTACCCTATTCACTACTCCACTCCAGCTCATGCACCCACCTTGCCAGCCTCTAGAGCTCCAATGCAAGCACCCTCACTATGTTTTGACAGCAGCCCAGCTGCCAAACCAATCCACCGAAACAGCAGGCCAGACTACAGCCTGCCCAGTGCATTCCTTCCAGCTGTACAGATATTAGTGGAACCTAATCCCCCGGCCCAAGCCAGTGTGAACCAGCACACACACCCTTTGCCCATTCACAGCCTCTCGTGCCCCACCTCCACGGAAATGCAAACTGTACAGCGGCCGACCATGACTCACCCAGACACCCCTCCTTACCAAAGCCCTGCTGCCGAGCCTAAACCCCAGGTCTACACTGGTCCTGCATATAATCCCCCTGTGCCCCAGGCCCTCATGCCAAGCTTTCAAATGCCACCAATGATGAACATTATGAGCTACCCCTCTTCTACTGGCCAGACCCTTCAAAGTTTGCAGCATGGATCAATCCCCCAGCTGCATATGTCACAGCCTGCTGCCCTCTACCCCCAAGAGGTGACCACCCCACTAGCAGTGCAACATGTAGCCCCTAACCACACAGCCCCTGCCTCAGACCCTCGAGCTGTCATGTACCACAACACCCTCCACCATACCCATCCACCACCCCGCACATGCACCCACGTCCATATGAGCCCCCAATGAATGCTGCCGTCAGAGCTGCAGCCAACACAACCCTTCCACCAGCTGCATATGGTGGGTTCATGCAAACTCATCAGGTAAAAAATGTCCAAATCTTCACTGGCAATCCAGACAGCAAAATACTTGTAGAAGACTGGGTTCGTGATATGCAGTACCTTCTGGAGGCAATCGAGCTCCCCACACACCTCCGCTTTTCGACTGTTGTGCGACACCTGAGCGGTGAGGCCAGGAAGCTAGTCCTGAACCTACCCCCCCACGACCAGACTCCAGAGAAGGTGTATGAGGAGCTCAGGGCTGAATACAGCGACACACAAGGCTCACTTGATCCACTAGCCGACTTCTATGAGCGCAGCCAGAGGTCCGGAGAGTCTGCCTGCTCTTATGCTATTGCTCTGGAGGCAACACTGAGAGCGGTAGAGGAAAGTCAGAGAGGGGGCAGGCAATTTCCTGATCGTGATAGTAAACTCACTCGACAGTTTCTAAGAGGGCTTATGGATGAGATGGTGTGTGCAAGGATCGCACCAATGAAGCCCAGGCTTTTGAGTTTCCGGGAGCTGCAAGCAGAGCTTAGAAACCTTGCAAAAGAGACTCAGAAGTTCCAGTCACAACACAAGACAAAGAAAGCGCTCACCCAGGTGCAGGTCACATCAGAATGTGATACCAATATGAGGTCAGAGAGGTCAAAACACACTTCAGAGTGGACAGAGCTTAAAGATATGGTCAAGAAATTAGCTCTTAGCCAAGAAGAACAGATGACCAAGTTGGCTCACCTTGAGTTGAGAATTGCTGCACCTACCCCTGCACCCCCACTAAGGCCCCAACCATCTCCCAGAACAGTTACTCAGGGCTCCAGTGTTGTTTGCTACCGGTGTGGGGAGCAAGGGCATATAGCCCGAGTATGTCGAGCGGTGCTCCCAGATCCCAGTCCGCCCTGGACTCACTGACCCCAGCCTGCGACCTCTGCGGAGAGCACCACGCCCCACTCAACGCAGCATTTAAACGCCTAGAGCCTGTGGTAACTGGGGCAACCATGGGCAAGCAGCAAGACCCCCCACTGCAGGTGAGCGATACTGATGATGGAGTAGAGGACATTCCTATTGTGGGTCCCAGGAATGAGGGTGAGGTGGAAGTCAATGGATTAAAGTGCAGGGCTCTTATCGATTCCGGCTCTCAGGTAACCAGTATTACTCACGGATACTGGTGCAACCACCCTGACCTCCATGGACAGAAACTACGGCCCTCTAAAATACCCATAGCAGGTGCAGCAGGTCAGGATGTGCCTTACTCTGGTGTCCTGCGCATTAAGTTGAAAGTGCTGGGGAAAGAGTTCCAGAGTGTGCCGGCTTTTGTTGTCCCTGACTCCGAGTATCGCTCCTCCGCCCCACTGCTTGTGGGAACTAATGTCGTCCGTGCCGCCAGGAGGCACCTCCAAGCAACCTATGGGGAGCAATATCTTCAGCGGGTGAAGGAAAGCCATCCAGAGTGGTACACAGCTTTACTGGAAACTGGCGACACTGAATATACAGGAGCAGACGACATGGTGGGCCCTGCTGTGTACACTGGTCGTAAAATACGCATCCCGGGAGGGAGAGATGGACTTAATGTGCAAAATCAAAGCTGGCCCACAAAGAAAGACATACACAGCGCTAATTGAAGGCCACGCCTCCATTCGGCTTCCCCAGGACTTTATGGTCGCCAAAGTTCTTGCAGATGTGAAGAAAGGCTGTGCTCCTGTCAGAGTGATGAACCTGTCCCAACAAACTGTCACAATCAAACCACACACACAGCTGGCCAGCGCCTTCCTGGTGGACAGTGTTGTGGATTTTTCAGCCACGGAACAGGGTTGTCATCAAAATGAGGAGAACAAAGAGACATACCTGTGTCTGAACCAAGTTGTGAGCAGTGGTGGGGTGGACATAAGTGAAGCAGCAGTGGAGAATGAGCACCAGCGTGCCCTCCTAAAAGAGCTTGTAGAGAGGAATATGGGGGTGTTCTCACAGCACTCAATGGACTATGGCCACACAAAAACAGTGCAGCACGAAATCCCCCTGGTCGACTCAAAGCCCTTTCGACTCCCGTACCGCAAGATTCCCCCTTCACAGTGGCAGGATGTGAGGAAGTTGCTGACAGAAATGGAAACAGCAGGGGTTATCAGGCCTAGTAAGAGTCCATATGCTTCGCCAGTAGTGATTGTTACCAAGAAAGACGGATCACTAAGATTATGCATCAATTACCGAAGGCTTAACGCCTGCAGCACAAGAGATGCATTTCCACTGCCCAGAATAGAGGAGGCCCTGGAGGCTCTGGGTCAAGCAAAGTATTTCTCAACACTTGATCTCACATCTGGATACTGGCAGGTAGAGGTGGCGGAGCAGGACAAACACAAAACAGCATTCAGTACTCCCATGGGGCTGTTTGAAGCCAACAGAATGCCTTTCGGCCTTCAAAACGCTCCGTCCACCTTCCAGAGACTCATGACCTGCTGCTTTGGCGATCTGAACTCCACCCATCTCCTGATCTACCTTGATGATCTGATCATATTCTCTAAAACCTTTGATGAGCATCTGGAGAGGCTGCAGCTTGTGTTCGATCGACTGAAGGAGCATGGCTTGAAGTTGAAGCCTTCCAAATGTCAGCTTGTGAGAAAGGAGGTGCACTACTTGGGTCACCTGGTGTCTGCGGAGGGCATCAGGACAGGCCCAGAGAAGATCAGCAGAGTCATGGACTGGGCGAGGCCCACGAATCGTAAAGAGGTGCTTCAGTTCCTGGGATTCACCGGATATTACAGGCGGTTTGTGTGCAGTTACTCCACCTTAGCCGCGCCCCTGTACCGCCTTACTGCTGGTGACCCTAGAAAGAAACGGAGAGGGGGGAAGAAGAGGTTAGTGCCTGACCCGCCCTTTGTCTGGACTGATGAGTGTGAGGAGGCTTTTCAGTCACTGAGAGAAAGATTGACAACTGCTCCAGTGTTAGGCTATCCAGACTACAGCCTACCCTTTCTGCTCCAGACTGACGCCTCGGGGGAGGGGCTTGGTGCTGTATTAGCCCAAGTTCAGGACGGAGTCGAGAGAGTCATAGCTTATGGCAGCAGAGGCTTGAGCCCAGCAGAGACGAGGTATCCTGCACACAAACTAGAGTTCCTCGCTCTGAAATGGGCAGTGACCGACAAGTTCTATGACCATCTACATGGGCGCAAGTTCTCAGTCCAGACAGACAATAACCCCCTCAAGTATGTCATGTTGTCTGCAAAATTGGATGCTACAGGTCAGCGGTGGGTGTCTCGGCTGTCAGCATTTGATTTTGATGTGCAGTATCGAAAAGGACAGAATAATGCAAACGCTGATGCCCTCTCCCGGCTGTCTAACCAGGAGGTCACCCAAGTCCTGCAAACCTGCCCTCAGCTTGTATCAGCCAAAGTACAAAGCTGTGTAGAGGAACAATCTCCCCAACAACTGGAAAGCTCTGCTTCAGAGGGATCTGAGCATCAAGAACCTCTGTCACACACGCTCGGTGAATCCTATCAAGATGTGGGGATGGACTCTCTACCTGCATTGACAAAACAGGAAATTCGTGCAGGGCAAAAAGAGGATGCTGTAATCGGTCCCGTTTTGCACTTTAAAAGTGTGAACCAAAAACCGAGCCGCAGCAAGAGGATTGGTGGTGGCAGGCAGGTTTGCCTTCTCTTAAAAGAGTGGCGGAGGTTATTAGTAAGGGATGGAATAATGTATCGTCAGGTCCAAGACTGTCAAAGGAGAGTAGTAGAGCAGCTGGTACTACCAGAGAGATTTCACACATCCGTCAAGACTGCACTTCATGATGACTCAGGGCATTTACGGTTTGAGAGAACGCTGCAGATGATAAGGGAGAGATTTTACTGGCCTAAGATGTTCCAGGAAATCAAGGCTTGGTGTGAGCAGTGTGAAAGGTGCTGCCTCAGAAAGACTCCAACTGCAAGCCTCAGGGCTCCCCTGGTCAGTATTCACAGCAGCGCTCCTATGGAACTTGTGTGTGTAGACTTTCTGACTCTGGAGAGATCAAAGGGAGGCATAGAAAATGTGCTTATTGTCACTGACCACTTCTCCCGGTACGCCCAGGCCTATCCCACTAAAGACCAAAAAGCCTGTACAGTGACGAAGGTACTGTGGAAGAACTTTTTCTGTTGGTTTGGATTCCCAGCAAAACTACATGCAGACCAGGGGCGTAATTTTGAAAGTGCTGTGGTGAAAGAGCTGTGTAAGTGTACTGGTGTCACTAAGACACACACAACCCCCTATCACCCCCAGGGTAACGGCACCACCGAAAGGTTCAACCGGACTCTCATGGACATGCTGGGGACACTAGAGCCTCACCTGAAACCCCGCTGGCATGAGTATGTGGATGCAATGACACATGCGTATAACTGCACCAAACATGACTCTACTGGGTACACACCGTATTATCTAATGTTTGGTAGACATCCACGACTCCCAGTCGACCTGATTTTTGGGCTTTCTACCACCAAAGAGCCATGTGAGTATAGTGAATATGTCCAGACCCTGCATGACTGTCTGTCGGAAGCTTATACTCAGGCTAACCAGGCCTCACGACATGCAAAAGAGCAGCAGAAAAGGTGCTATGATCAAAAGGCAAAGAGTCAAGGTTTCAGCCCAGGGGACAGAGTCTTGGTCAAAATATGTCATGTGGAGGGACGGCAGAAACTGGGAGACAGATGGGAGTCACGCCCATACATTGTGGTGAAGAAACAACCCAGTATACCTGTGTATGTGGTCCGAACAGAGAATGGTGAAAAAGAGAGAGTGGTTCACCGCAACCTTCTTACACAGTGTATGTTTCTTCCGGTGGAGCGGGCTGGTGCAGCAACAAGTGCAGGAGTTGAGTCTGACATGGGGGACTGGGAGGTGGATGGCATGGAGGTAATGGGGGAGGAAGCCGAAAAAGTGAGTCAAGGGGGGGAAGAGGACATAAATGTCAGTGACACCAACGCACTTGATGGCCCCAGCCTGAGGAGGAACCCAAAGAGAACTCGACGTCCCCCAAAGAAACTGTCTTACGAGTCACAGGTGGTGAGATCAAAAGAGGAACAGCAGAAGATAGAGAGGGGCTGGACATTGTGGCAGAGGGCCATAGCAGAGAGAGTAGCAAGGCACGTATAATCCACGAAAAAAACAAAACAAGTTTTATTAATGGTTTATTTACTTTGATTGCATTTACACATCTACATTTCATATGCAACTCATGGTATTAATACGTCACTTTCAGTGTGATCTGTTTTAATGTTTATGCTCATAAGTTTTATTTGTTTTGTTTTATTTGGTCTGATGGCTGGGACGCCATCAATTAAAGAAGGGGTAGATGTAAGGTAGTAATGTAAATCCGCCACAGGGTGGCACTGTTACGCTGTATGTTCCCCTGGGAATGCCGCAAATGGCGATGTTTGTCCCTTTTGCAACACCGTACCCCTAAGTCTTGTCCCGGGCAAAAGGCTACGTTGATCACATGTTTTTTTGTTTCTTCTGCCGGAAGGTGAGCAGTGTTACTGGCGGTCTGCATTATCATAAAAATATTGATTTATATCGCACATATTGTCTAACTGTTTATTCTGTGGTGTTAATAGACAAGTTTGTTTATAACCTAGTTAAAGTTTGATGTCGAACATTGTATTTGGCAAGAGAAATGTGACAAAAGGTGTTGGCTAGCCTGTTGAGCATTAGCATGGCATATAACGCAGGATGCAGTATTATTTGAGCAGATTATCCATGGTTTTTTTGTTTAATTTTATGGGTAATAAGTGCCTTATTTAATTTATAATGGATGACATTTGCTTTGGTTTTGCCGTAAGGTAGCATTTTGATATGAGATGTGTTTATTTGCACATTTGCACTTTTTATTTTAATTTTATTGAGAAAGAAAAATGTTTTTTTGTTTCTTCTGCCGGAAGCTGTGAGTATGATGAGGCCAGCGGCCAGCTGATTGATGAGAGGTGAAGTGTAAGCGAGTGCCAATAAAGTGTCCAGGTCTCAGCCACGATCACAAGCCTCCGCCTCCTTCCTTTTCCACGCAAACATCATACTACAACAAACACAACGCAGAGTCCCAGGGCGTGTAGGGAGACGACGGCCGAACGCAAAGTGCGGGTTACATAAGCATCTGCCTGAACGCACAAGTTCTGAAATTTTCAAAATGATCGATGGTTTTTTTTTTCTTCAGAGAAAATGACATACCCTGGGCAACGTGTTGCGATGTGCACTGATGGTGCAAGAGCCATGGCTGGTTTAAAAAGTGGACAAATAGCGCTTGACAAAGGTGTGGCTCCCCAAGTGACGTCGACAGCGTTGAATGCTACATAGGGAGTCTCTTGTTGCCAAAGAAATTAGTGCTGAATTGTCAGACATCATGAACTCTGTTGTGAAAGTTGTCAATGTTGTCAACAAGAGTGCTTTGCAAATGCGTCTCTTTTCTTCTCTCTGTGCTGCTGCGGGAGAAGAACACACTGCGCTACTTTACCATTCTGGAGTTCGATGGCTTTCGCGTGGAGCAGTGCTGTCACACGTGTTCGAGTTACGTACGTCTATTTGGGAGTTTTTACTTTGCCAAAACTGCGCAGAGCTGGCTGCAAATTTCAGTGATGATGTCTGGGTTACTAAACTTGCCCATCTTGCAGATATTTACGCTGAGCTGAGAAGACTCAACAGTTCTTTGCAAGGCCACAATACACATGCCATCCAGCTGTATGACAAAATGGAAGGCTTTCTGAAAAAATCAAAAGATGGAGGGAGCAAGTCAGGAAGGGCACTTTTCCCATGTTTTCATCAGTGGATGAATTGGGAGATTCTGCAGTGCTCTCACCTCACGTAACATGCACAATTGTTGCACACTTGGAGGCACTCGAGGGTCAATATGGGAAATACTTTTCTGAGGCTGACTCCTGGCACAGGGACAAGACATGGATACAGTTTCCAGTCAAAGATAATGCAGCAGATGGCTCAAACTTGACAGTGACAGAGGAGGATCAGCTCATCCACTGACAGTACATACAGAAACATGTATGAGACAAGACCACTCATCTAGTTCTGGATCTCTTGCTAGAAAGACTTCCCACAATTGACAGCAAACGCAACGAGGAGCCTTTTACCTTTTGCAACGACATATCTTTGCGAGAGTGGATTTTCCTCCCTTACCTACCTGAAAAGCAAGTACAGGTCAAGACTGCAGCCTGAGGCTGATATGGCACTCTGCCTGACAACCTCCATCTGCCCTAGAATAGACAAGCTGTGTGCCACTCACCAGGGTCAGACCTCTCACCAAGTTAGGAGCTGTGCCATCCACACATAAAGTTAAGTTTACTGCTTCATTGTCCCTCCCCCATTAAAATTGTGAAATTGTAAATGTAAAAAATGTCACTATAGAATTAAAACATGTTCTATAAAGTACCCTAGTTATAATGTATATAGTTCTGTTTACATATACATATGTGTATGGGAGTATATAGGTATATGGATGAGTGTGTGTGTGTGTGTGTGTGTATATGTGTGTGTATATATATATATATATATATATATATATATATATATATAATTTGTTTTTTATCTTCTACTTACTCAGTTCATTTCTGTACAAGTAATGTAAGTCAATGTGCATTCTTGATTTTCCTAAATAAAAAAGAATTACAAAAAAACATGCTCTATAAATATATGAATGTCAATAATTATTATTTTAATGGCATAGCTTTGTATACACCATTACACAGTACTTTTATACATGGCACTATACGGCGCCCTACACATTATTGTTGGCACGGTTTAATAAGCAACACAATTTTATACGATATGTAATAGGGGGTCCCTCCACCTTGTCTATCAGCCAAGGCGTCCTTGGCCTGAAAAACATTGAAGACCTCTGGATTAGAGTATTAGAAAACCTGCTAGGCTGTATTCCATTTTCTGGCTGCGAGAACTGCAATATGACAATATATATCATGTGACGATAAAAAACCATCTATAGCTTCATATTATGCTGTATCATTTATTTTGTTGTGTCGCAAATCACACTCTTCACGGCAATACTTTTCATCTTTTTGAGTCTGTCTGTCTTTTGCGTGGATTACATTAATAAATTACTCTTATTGGCTTTTCACTCGCAAAGCTTTTATTGCACTTACAGTAACGTAACTCGTGAAGTTGTGATCAACTCTCCAGCACTGTCTGTCTGTCTCTCCTCTCCACTGAGCACTGTGTGGAGGGGCTGAGCCCCAACCTCAGTGAAGCAGAGGAGAGACAAACTAACGCAACCATAAATGACGGAAAAACACAGTAGACTGTTTATTTCTGTTGTTTTCCCGATTAATGTGCATTAGTTTCATTTCAGCTCAGTGTGGGAGTTTCTACTGCATTTTGCTGTTATTTATAGTGGCACTATTCTCCTCTGCTCTCTATGGTTCAGTGAAAGCGGGGCTGCCCCTCCACGGGGGGGGAGGGGTGGTATGGACCAGAAACTATTTATTCATTGTATTTACAGAAAACGTTTAACATCGCAATGTGTATCGTTATGGGGTATGAAATGACCTATATCAGGATATGAGATCTTGGTCATATTGCACATCCCTACCCGGCCACCATCTGATGTCGCGACGCGCTGCTTGGCGGCAAGAAAAAAAGTCTATTTCACTGCTGCTCCAGAGATGCAGAAACAATCACAAACAACTGCAGGTGTTATTCGTGTGCTATAGCTGTCGCAGATAGTCAGAGATAAGTTCGAAAATCAGCAAATTTTCCCTTTAACTTGGGGATTGCCTGTGTTGCAAAAAAGTAAGAGATACTGATCGTAAGTGAAGTTCTACACAACAGTGTACTACGCTCATAAATTGGCTGATGGTTTTGATTTAAATAAAACATGAAAATTCTTGCGTCTCTGCCCCAGCTTCTACACTAATTTCAAAACTGACCAACAATCAACACTGGGTCAAAAATTTGTTTTGGTGAGGATGCACATTCATGAGTTTATTTGGAGAAGTCACTAGTTTCGTGTGGGTCTGTTCTTGGCTGATGGGATTTGTTGTTTTGTATGCTATCAGGTCAATGAAATCACATTTGCTCACCTTGCTTCCACGGTGAGCTTGCAGCAGTATGTCCATCCACGGTGTACTTATCCGCAATACTATGAAACTGCGACACAACTGTGGAGCAGTTTTCAAAATAATCATGCTGTAGGGTTGAGCAGGACCAGATGGGGTCAGGATTATGTAGGGCAGGCTGCTGGGGTGGTAGCGGGATCGAACAGCTGAACGGCTGTGTTGGTGCCAAAGGCCTGGTTTCGGTCAGCTCCTCCGTTGACTGTGCGGTACAGTGGTTGTCCAGACTGTGGTCCTCTGTGGTTATAATTGGTGTGCCATCATCTGACCTCTATCAGGGTAATAGAGGAAAATGTTACTATGAAGATAACCAACCTACATTAAATTCAAATTTATTGTCATTGCAGCACAGTGCACGAGTACAACGACAGGTAAGCTCCCAAGAGTGTAATGCAAAAAAACATGCAAAACTTCTTAGAGAAAAGTAAGCAATAAGAAGTAAACGTTAACAGGGTGTTATGTGCAAATTTCCAGAGGAGTGCAAATCTAAATAGTACATAATGTAAGCAATATCCACTGGCATTTGAAAAAGTGGAGCATGAGACAGTATATTGGTGAATTTAACTGAAGTTAATACTATAGCGTTACTTTTGATTATAAGACCATATAAAACTATGTTAATCAGTTCCTTATACGTGTATAGACGGTGTTTATATTTGAAATGACAAAGGATAACTAGCAAGGCAAAGCAAATTTATTTATGTAGCACATTTCAGCAACAAGGCAATTCAAAATTATTTACATAAAACATGAAAAGCATTAAGAAAAGCAACTTAAGGCAATAAAGGCTATTTAAAAACAAATAGAGTAAAAGTTACAGTGTAGTGTAAAATGAAAATCAAAAGCTTCAAGTTTTATTTAATAAAAGGCAGCAGCAAAGAGGTGTCTTCAGCCTAGATTTAAAAGAACTGAGTTGTAGCAGACCTGCAGTTTTCTGGGAGTTTGTTCTAGATATGTGGTGCATAAAAAGGAGTCTCGTGGATAAAAGTAGAGCCTCTTATACAAGGACAGAAAATTTCAGTCATCCAGGTTTTGAAAAGCACAAGAAGAGTAAAGAGCACATGAACATAGTGCAAACTATTGATAATGGGTGCAGCCAGGACCAGAAATCCACTCACCCTCTTGACATGTGGCAGGACAAACTGCATGAAGAACAGCATCAAGCACTGTGTAATATTTTTCTGTTGGCCTTTCACAAAGCAAAACATGCACACCCAATGCGTTCATATGAGGAGAATATTGCACTTTTCAAGCGGCTTGGAGTTAATGTCGGTGGATATCATTCACGAGAAGGGGGGAAACCCACATCATGAAGGGTATTGCACAGACAATCTGTGTAGAATTGAGTGAAAAATTGAAGGCAGCTGAATTTTGGGGTGTGCTCTTTGATGGAGCAGAAGACATAACACAAGTGGAGCAGGAAATTGTGTACATTGTGTCTGTGTCTAGCTACGGAGCGTTTACTTCAGATTTCCTTGGATTAATTAATTTGGGTGTGAACTGAGTGGCACAGGACATAGTGAACGGACTGGAGCAGCTCTTCCATACTTGTGGTTTAGGGGATCAGTGGAAGACGAAGTTGGTCTCGGTGTGTACAGACGGAGCAGCAGTCAACGTTGGAATTCACAATGGGGTCATTCCCAAATTGCGTCAGATGGTGGCGATTGGGGAGTCCCTTGTGTATATTCTGTGGACTGCTCACACCCTCAAGAACTGCACAAAGCCAGCTGATCGCATGGTACCATACTGTGAGACTTTTAATCGCTCCATTGTCAAGTTGCTGAGCTTTTATTTACAGAGAGGGGGCGCAAAAAGAACAGAACAACTAAAGAAGCTATTTGATGAGAATGGCATTGCTTTTGTGAAACTAGTAAAATTTCACAACATCAGATGGTCTGCATGGAGGCAAGAGACTGTTGAAAATGTGTAGGCTATTACCTGCCATTCAAGTGGCAAGTGATGACAGTGACCTAAAACATATCTGCACAGAGCATTTTCAGTGTTTCCTAGCCAACATGCTTGACACTGGAAACATTTTACAGTTCACCTCGCTCAGGTTCCAGCAAGATAAATTGACTATTGGTGAATGCAAGGTGAGCTCATGGTAGCTGCTGGACAGCTGACACTATTGCTTGACAGTGAAGGCAAGTACAGGAAAGAGACTGTTTCAAATGCTGATGCTGACAGGGACAAGGCTGATGTATTGAGAGGTCTAATTCAAGAGTTTGAAAGCAGATATGAATCCTTTAAGTCATGTGATCATTTTTAATTTCTGATCCTTCAACTTGACCTCAAGAAATGCAAGACCGCCACAGTTTTGGCAACACAACACTTACTAACATCCTCCAGAAATATGAGGCCAGCTTGTCTCTTGACAGAGACTCCGCTGTAACACTCCTAGCAGTATTTGTTTGGTGAGCATAGGGCCGGCCCATCGGCATTCGTTTAACCAAGTGAGTAGTTGAAAACACTGTGCGTATACTGAATGCGCTTTCAATAATGAGCTGTGGGGCATGATCATGTTGGCCCCATGCTGAGAGCAGCCATTAAAAAAAAATAATAGAATGAATGACATACGTCAAGACATTTAGTAAACGTCATTCCGGTATCACCATGGCTATGCAGCTACATGCAACACTATAGGGGGCAACAGGTTAAATACACTTGCTATGCTATCAATTGAAAATGAATTCATTCATGGATTGGTGGACTTTGACTGAAAATTTATTGACAAGCTTGCCCAGATGAAAGATCATCGTGCATCTTTTCTTTTCAAGCAGTGAACGTCACTGGTGAGTCTATTTTGCATTATTACAAGGCGTGTTATTTTGGCTATAGGTTAAAGCCTGGAAAGCAATAGGTTTCACTGCTCTGAAATGTTTCTTTGGATGTGTTATTACAGTTGCAGACCACAATGATCATATACTGCTTCACAGGGATTAAATTGGTCTGGGGCTATCTGAGGCTCAGCACTACCACATAGCCACTCAAACATCATCAGGCAGGGCGTCTGGGTGGCGTGGCAGTCTATTCCATTGCCTGCCAACACAGGGCTCACCGGTTCAAATCCCTGTGTTACCTCCGGCTTGGTTGGGTGTCCCTGCAGACACAATTGGCCATATTTGCAGGTGGGAAGCCGGATGTGGTATGCGTCCTGGTCACCACACTAGCGCCTCCTCTGGTTGGTCAGGGTGCCTGTTCAGGGGGGAGGGGGAGCTGGGGGGAATAGTGTGAGCCTCCCACATGCTATGTCCCCCTGGCGAAACTCCTCACTGTCAGGTGAAAAGAAGCAGCTGGCGACTCCACATGTATTGGAGGAGGCGTGTGGTAGTCTGCAGCCTTCCCTGAATCGGCAGAGGGGGTGGAGCAGCGACCGGGACAGCTCGGAAGAGTGGGGTAATTGGCCAGATACAATTAGGGAGAAAGGGGGGGGGGAATCCCCCCCCCCAAATGACATTGGGTCATCGCTTTCAGTCAACAGCGAGCTGACAGTCGTATCCACGGGCTTCCACGCCTGACTCGTGCTGGACCCGGCAAAGGCACACAACTGGAGAAAATGTCTGGTCAGTGTATCCAGTAACGCCGGTGTTGTCATCATGAGTTTATTAACCGGTGGGAACATTTCCTCACCATGGCATGAGTGACAATATACCACACAGGTCGTCTGATCTTACCATTAAACAATGCCGCCTTTGTCAATATTGATATTTTAGCAAACTGCCGCAAACTTAATTAACTACAAACCAGCGACCGTGGTCATTCATTATCAAGTTTTTTTTTTTTTTAAATCAAGGCAAAATCATCATATCCTCAGATAGCCAATTAACTTATTTTAGCTAGCTAGGTTTGGCAGTAACATCAGTAGCAAGGGGCATTTTGCTAGACTTTATTTTATGACTCTAAATTGATACAGTGAAAACTATGCTACTGTTGGGCAAAGGAGAATGAGAGGGGGAGGTATGACCAGAGGCAGCGGGAAAGGAGGAAGGGTAAGAGTGTGGAGGTGAGAGTTGGAAATTTGAATGTTGGCACTGTGACTGGTAAAGGGAGAGAGCTGGCTGATATGATGGAGAGAAGGAAGGTAGATATACTGTGTGCAAGAGACCAGGTGGAAGTTGAGTAAGGCCAGGAACATCAGAGGTGGGTTCAGACTCTTATACCATGGTGCAGATGGGAGGAGAAATGGGGTAGGGGTAATTCTGAAGGAAGATTATGTCAAGAGTGTGTTGGAGGTGAAGAGAGTGTCAGACAGAGTGATGAGTATGAAGCTGGAAATCGAAGATATGATGATGAATGTTATCAGCGCATATGCCCCACAAGTTGGGTATGGGATGGAAGAGAAAGAAGAATTCTGGAATGATCAGAGAAGGCTGAATCATTTCATCTGGTTACAGCATTTATTGACAGATATGTTTCATCACTCAACTAAGTGACATCTTCAGTCTAAACTGACTGCAGGTATCTCCACCCATATAAACAATACAGTTGCATAACAACCAAAACCAACAACCAGTTTCATATGCAAATATGGGTGTGACCATTAACTAGAGTTTCAATGGCCATGTGTACCATTCACATTGGATTAGGGAATGTTGCAAACACAGCATTGTAAGATGGCGACAGATGCCGTTATGCATCTGCTGCCATCTTACAATGCTGTGACAGGATCCCAAGAGAGGAAGTATGGTATTGTATGAAGAAGTTGGGAGTGGCAGAGAGATATGTAGGAGTGGTGCAGGATATGTATGAGGGCAGTGTGACAGTGGTGAGGTGTGTGGTTGGAATGATGGATGGGTTCAAGGTGGAGGTGGGATTACATCAAGGATCAGCTCTGAGCCCTTTCTTGTTTGCAATGGTGATGGACAGGTTGATGGATGAGGTCAGGCAGGAGTTTCTGTGGACTATGATGTTCGCAGATGACATTGTGATCTGTAGCAAAAGTAGGGTGCAGGTTGAGGAGAGCCTGGAGAGGTGGAGGTATGCACCGGAGAGAAGAGGAATGAAAGTCAGAAGGAGCAAGACAGGAATACATATGCCTGAACGAGAGGGGGGACAGTGGAATGGTGAGAATGCAAGAAGTACAGGTGAGGGAGGTGGATGAGTTTAAATACTTGGGGTGCATAATGGGCGTAATGAGGAGTGTGCAAGAGAGATGAAGAAGGGAGTGCAGGCAGGGTGGAGGGGTGGAGAAGAGTGTCAGGAGTGATTTGCAACAGAAGGATACCAGCAAGAGTTAAAGGGAATATTTACAAGATGGTTGTGAGACCAGCTACACTATATGTACAAAAGTATTGGGACACACCTCTTAATCACTGAATTCAGGTGTTTCATTCAGACCCATTGCCACAGGTGTATAAAAGCAAGCAGCCAGCCATGCAGTCAGCATTTACAAACATTTGCAAAAGAATAGGTCGTTCTGAAGAGCTCAGTGAGTTCAAGCGTGGCACTGTCATAGGATGCCACCTTTGCAATAAGTCAGTTCGTGAAATTTCTTCCCTGCTATATATTCCACAGTCAACTGTAAGTGGTATTATTGAAAAGTGGAAGCGTTTAGGAAGAACAGGAACTCAGCCACGAAGTGGCAGACCACATAAAGTCACACAGCGGGGTCAACGAGTGCTGAGGCGCATAGTGCGTAAAAGTCGCCAACACTTTGTTGGCTCAATAAACTGCAGAGTTACAAACTTCCAGTGCGCCGGGAGCTTCATGAAATAGGTTTCCATGGCCGAGCAGCTGCATGCAAGCCTTACATCACCAAGCATAATGCCAAGTGTCGGATGGAGTGGTGTAATGCATGCTGCCACTGGAGCAGTAGAAACGTGTTCTGTGGAATGATGAATCATGCTTCTCTGTCTGGCAGTCTGATGGACGAGTCTGGGTTTGGTAGATGCCAGGAAAACGTTACCTGCCTGACTGCATTGTGCTAACTGTACAGTTTGGTGGAGGAGGGATAATGGTATGGGGTTATTTTTCAGGGGTTGAGCTAGGCCCCTTAGTTCCAGTCAAGGGAAGTCATAATGCTTCAGCATGCCAAGACATTTTGGACAATTACATGCTTCCAACTTTGTGGGAACAGTTTGGGGAGGGCCTTTTTCTTTTCCAGCATGACTGTGCCCCAGTGCACAAAGCAAGGTCCATTAAGACATGGTTGGGTGAGTTTGGTGTGGAAGAACTTGACTGGCCCGAACAGACCGCTGACCTCAACCCCACTGAACACCTTTGGGATGAACTAGAATGGAGATTGCAAGCCAGGTCTTCTCATCTGACATCAGTACCTGACCTCACAAATGCTCTTCTGGATGAATGGGCAAAAATTCCACACTCCAAAATCTTGTGGAAAACCTTCCCAGAAGAGCGGAAGCTGTTATAGCTGCAAAGGGGGGACAAACTCCATATTAATGCCAGTGGATTTAGAATGGGATGTCATGAAAGCTCCTGTAGGTGTAATGGCCAGATGTCCCAATACTTTTGTCCATATGGTGTATGTTGTATCGTTTGGAGACAGTGGCACTGATGAAAAAACGGGGTGGAGCTGGAGGTGGCAGAGTTGAAGATGCTAAGATTTTCTTTGGGAGTGAAGGACAGGATACAAACGCACACAAAACAAACACAGATCCAATTTTCATCCTTCAAAAAAGAGCCGTAAGAATTGTAAACAAAACCACTTACAGAGAGCCTACAAACCCACTCTCTTTATCAAACTGAAAGCACTAAAATTTAAGGATTTGGTTGACCAAACAGTGTCCAAAAGTTGTACCAAATGAGGGAAAGTAAACACAATCTCAGAGGAATATGTATATTCAAAAAACAGTTAGGACAAATGCAAACTTCACTGTGTAACCATCAAAGGAGTTAATCTATGGAACAACTGTAAAAAAGAAATGAAGATGTGTACATCAATAAGTAAGTTTAAACAATTCTTTAAACATTACATACTGAACAGATATAGGATGGATTAACAAAGAGGTGGACTGGAATAACATGTCATGATACATGACGTGTAAGGTGCCTTGTTTGACTTGTGCTGTTTTGTTTATTTTGATGCATTGGTCTTACTTTTCTTTTCTTTTTTCACTTTTGTTTTGTTTTGAAAGTTTTGTTTTGGTTTGATTTGACTGATAATGTATAAGAAAGGGGTAGGACCAGAAAAGTTTTTTTTTTTACTTCATCCTATGCCCCTTTCGAACATGGACCCGTTATTGCTTGTGTTGTTACAGAGTCTGCAAAATGTGTTCACTGTTATTTCCATTTGTTCTTGTATTCCTGCCTATATATTTTATTTTGTCATTTTAACATGTTCGAAATAAAATCAATATCAATAATCCATATCAATATCAAAGGATTAGGAACGAGTATATCAGAGGGACAGCTCAGGTTGGATGGTTTGGAGACAAAGCAAGAGAGGCAAGATTGAGATGGTTTGGACATGTGTGGAGGAGAGATGCTGGGTATATTGGGAGAAGGATGCTGAATATGGAGCTGCCAGGGAAGAGGAAAAGAGGAAGGCCAAAGAGGAGGTTTATGGATGTAGTGAGGGAAGACATGCAGGCGCTGGTGTGACAGAGGAAGATGCAGAGGACAGGAAGAGATGGAAGCGGATGATCCGTTGTGGGGATCCCTAACAGGAGCAGCCGAACATAGTAGTAGTAGATTCTGCTTAAATAATGATTCGATTTTACAAAATGATACCAATGAAAGATAGTTTGCGGTAGGTTCCCTCCAATTTTTAGTAGCTAAGTCATGGAAAGGTTTGGAAATTTGAAAAGGTGTTGGCAGCCTGTGTATATTTGTAAACTGTACTTAATACCAATTTAATGTAACTGTTAAATAGACTTCTGTTCATATTACTTTGTATTATTATTCTCTTCTTTAGTGGTAACAACGCCACTGAAGCACAGGAGAGAGGGCACTTAGGGAGTTTATTGTCATCGGTAGTTTCGCACACTGCCAACAGTGTCTGGAATGACTGTGGTTAGTTAGCGTTATAGGGTTCAGAGCAGAGGGTTGTCTCACCTGGTTATATGTATTTACAACTTGTAAGACGATATTAGATTTTGTTGTCTATGCGCACACACGTGCACCCATGGCAAAAACCAGAGCCCCCCCCCCCCACACACACACACACAAACACACACACACAACAAATCCCTATTTAACCCCTGCTGCTTGATAACTTTGGCTTTGTAATGATGCTGTATGACAAGGTGATATACCACCTGGGTGTGATTAATGATGACGTCACTCCCTGTAACTCCTGCGCCGTGTTACGTTAATGTCTGCGTTTGTGAGTTCACTCCTCGATGAGGTGCGTTTGTGTTTGGATTCATTGAGCAAGTTAGGTTTACGTATAGTTTCAGTGACGAGTCGAGTGCTACCCCCCATGCAGGGGTTATAGTGCCCCGCCAGGCTTCGCGTGCCACTGGGAATGCTGTCTCGCCGCGTACACGCGATAGGCAAGACGGGTCGACCCTTCACCAACTGTGCGTGGAGGTGTTGTGTGTTACTGAACTAATATTGTGGTTGTTAAATCAAAAGTTTGCGAGAGAAATCAAATAAAACGTAATTTCCCAACAACAAAATTATGGCTAGTGAGAATGCTGAGTGACGAGTAAAGTTTGGAAAACCGCTAGTCAAGCTATATTAAAGTGGACACCTACAGTGCATTAAATAGTATTTTTCTGCAACACAGCAGAGGAGAAACGACGCGTCCTCACCTCGTGTAAACGGCTCTCTGTCCCCCGGTGTTTGACGAAGTCGTGCAGCCAGGACAGCGTGACGTAGTATTCGGGGACCCTGGTGGCCCGGGGTCCGAGGGGCCCCTTCATCGCGTTCAATCTCGTCTTCAGTCGCACGAATTTATCTCTCATCCCCTTCCATTTCTTCATGCACTCCACCGGCTCCCTGCCCAACGTTTGGCCGATCTCCTTCCACGTATTCATGGCGGCCTCTGCGTTTTTATAGCTTTGCGAGGCGGGGTCGTACAGGTTGGTGTAGCGGCGGGCCTCCTCTGCCAACTGTTTCCCGAAAAGATCCATGTCTTCTTTTCCCCCCTGTTTGGCGTCAACGCGAACCCGAGCAAAGATGGTCAAACAACGTGGTCGTGTGTCGACACGGGAACCCGCGGCGTGTCGTTATTTTCAAAATAAAAGTCCCATTGATTTTTTTTTAATGCAAAAAATGTACACACGTTTGGGAATAAATACAAAATGAAGGATGGGAATAAATCAACAATGATGGAAATAATGGTGCAATACAATTGCATGAACATAATAGAATAATGAAAAATAAGACGGACTAAATAATATTTTACAAACAAATCAAAAAGCACAAAAAAGAAAAATAGAGTAATTTGAAGGGCAGAGCAAAGCAAGAGACTTTAAAATAGCAAGGACTTAGATATAGATGTGCACAATGATTTGAGCCTTTTCTGTTAATTTTTTCCATATTTTTCAGTGACAAAGTAGATGGCAAAGCGTCTGAATCGTCCATAAAATAAATAATGTCACTATATGTAAAAGGAGGTATGTTATCCAGTTTTAAAGACAACCGGTTATGAATATCAGACCAAAACAAACCAGCATAAGAGCATTTAAAAAATAGATGGCCAATAGTTTTGGCTTCTGAAGAACAGAAGATGCCAGGATCCAATTCAAATTTAAATCTTGTGCGAAGAAAATCACTTACAGGGTTTATTGCTGATACTATTTTGAAGTGGGTTTATTTGACCTTAGGAGCAATAGGACAAGATAAAGAAAAAGAAAACGGTTGCCTTCTCAAAGGGGCCTCAATGATATCCCATGCAAGACAAAAGTTAAAGTCCCCAAAATTTTTACATTTGAAGACTAAACTAACTTTTCTGTTATCACATCTTTTATTCTGCAGATTGGCATCATCAAACTTTAGAGAAGGCAAAGAAGCAACGATCGGAGAATATTGTATACTGCTTTGTAACATCCGAAGTAAAGGAATGGGAATTGCTTTGTAGATTTTTTCATAACCTTTTCTTGAAATAGTGATTCTGTACTTAATAGTAAACTCATCGAAGGATAATAAGAGTCCATTTTAATTCAGTAAGTCATGTACAAATATTAAACCATTGTCAAACCAATCAGCTCTGAAAATCGATTTTCTATTTATGGTAATAACCCTGTTGTTCCATAATAAAGAATTATGTGGTGAACATTTGTGGGTAAATATAATTTTTCCATGATGTAATGCTTGATTGTGGAACTCAAACAGTTTTATAGGCATTTTGACACCTCAAAATCACACTTCAGCGAAAAGTCAATCCCTCCAACCTTATTGGATATTTTGTTAGGGATATGGTACCATATAGATTGATGTTGTGAAATACAGTCTTTTAACTATTTGACCCTGAAAACTGCAATTACAGATTCAAATTCCATGGCTTTTAATTCCCCCAATTGGCATAATCTCTGACTAATTGTGATTTGCATAAATAATGAGTTTTATTTCTCCAAATGAACTTAAATATAATGGAGTTAGATTACTTTACCACTTTTGATAAAGTAAATAAAGAGTGGCAAGGGTAGATAAGCCTTGATAAACCTTCCACTTTGGACAGAAGAATACGACCCAATATACGTAGACAAGTCATTCGTGAGCCAATGATTTAAGGTTTTCTGTACGGTTTTCAATCTGGGAATAATATTCAAATCTTCTCTTTTATGCAAATTTTCAGTTATTACTAAACCAAGGTATATATCCCTATATATATATATATATATATATATATATATATATATATATATAGGGAGAGATAGATAGATATATAGGATAAGATGAGATAAGATACTTTGTCATTGTGCGCACACAACGAGATTCGTTTGGTGAATCTGAGAACAGCAACACTAGACAAGGTTAATGATTAAAAACAAGATAAAAACAAGGACAAACAACATTTAGTATAACAAGTGAGGTAGTAAAAATAAGTGAGGTAGCAAAATTATAATGAGACAATAAAAGATAGCAGCAGCTTTTAAAGCTCAAAATAGTGCATGGAATTATTGCACATAGTTGACCATATTGCGATGGCTTTAGTAGCAGTTAGTCCTCAGCAGCAATAGGCAGGTGTGTGTGTGGGGGTGTGTGGAGGCTACAGCTCTAGGGAAGAAGCTGTTCCTCAGCCTGTTTGTTCGGGTTTTGAGTTCGGGTGAGTTGTTTCTTTGCTGATGTTGCTGGCTTTCCTCTGTAGGTGGCCAGCATACACAGCATCCAGGTTCAGGAGCACAGCTCCCACAATCCTGTGTGCTGTCTTTACCACCCGGGCAAAGTCCTTCCTCTTCTCTGCTGTGCAGCTGGCATACCACACTGTGACACATTGACAGAGGACGCTTTCTATTGTGCTTCTGTAAAAGTTGACCAGCAGCTGAGAGGGGAGACCGGCTTGTTTAAGTTTTCTGAGGAAGAAAAACCTCTGTTGTGCTTTCTTCACCAGGTGGGAGGGGTTGCGTGACCATGTGAGTTCTTTGGTTATATGGATTCCCAGGAATTTGATTTATCCACAATATGCACCTCTTAACCGTTTATGTGCAGTGGGGTGGGGTGGTCTTCCTGGATTGCCTAAAGTCCACAATGATCTCCTTTGTTTTACTGGTGTTCAGGACCAGGTTATTGTCTGAACACCACCCAGCCAGATGTCGGACCTCCTCTCTGTAGTGTGTCTCCTCGTTGTTGGTTATGAGTCTCACTATAGTGGTGTCATCAGCAAACTTAACTGTGGTGTTGGAGGAGTGAATGTGGGTACAATCATGGGTGGAAAAGGGTGAAGAGGGCTGGACTGAGCACACAGCCCTGCGGCACATCTGTGTTCAGGATGAGGGTTGAAGATGTATGGTTGCCTATCCTGACATTTTGTGGTCTGTGAGTGAGAAAGTCCATAATCCATGAACGGAGTGAGGTGGTTAATCCTAGGTTGCTGAGTTTGTGTACCAGTTCATGGGGGATTATCGTATTGAAAGCGGAGCTGAAGTCAATAAAAAGCATCCTGACATATGTGTTCGGATGCTTCAGGTGGGACAGGGCTGTATGAAGTGTAATTAAGACTGCGTCCTCTGTAGATCTGTTCCCCCAATAGGCAAATTGGTGGCTTTCCAAATCTATGGGGATGATGTCCTTGATGTGAGAGAGTATAATTCTCTCAAAGCACTTCATATTTGGGGTGAGGGCAACTGGGAGATAGTCACTGAGGCAGTTGACTGCTGTGTTTTTGGGTACAGGTACAATGGTGGTGGATTTAAGACAGGTGGGGACTACAGCCTGTTGTAATGAGAGGTTGAAGATGTCGGTGAACACTCTTGTTAGTTGGTCAGCACACGTCTTCAGTGTGCGGCCCGACACTTTCTGGTCCTGCCGCTCTGGAGATATTGATTCTCCTCAAACTGGATTTCACCAGATATTGCTGTGGGACGAGTGCATGCTCCTCCTTGGGCTGGGTCATTTGGGCCCGCACTCTGCTGTTCTGCGCTTCAAAGCATGCAAAGAACTGGTTAAGCGTGTCAGGGAGTGCGCTGTCACAGGTGATGTGTGGGGTGCTGCATTTTGTAATCTGTTATGTTTTTAATACCTCTCCACATGCTCCGGGGGTGGTTGTTGTGTGTGAAGTGCCCCTCAATGCGCTGCTTGTATCTGCATTTAGCCTCTCTAATGCCCTTTTTCAAGTCCCTCTGGCCATTTTTGTAGGTCAGCATGTCACCTGTCCTGAAGGCAGCATCTCGAGCTGAGCAGAGACCGGACATTCCTGCCCAGCCATGGCTTCTGGTTTGGAAATACCTTGATGGTTTTGGTAGTTAGTACTGTGTCAGTACAGAAGTGAATGTAGGCCAGGACAGCTGAAGTGTATTCCTCTTAAGTCTGCAACCTGTGCAAACACTTCCCAGTCTGTGCTTCCAAAGCAGTCCTGCAGTCATGAGGTGGCTTCCTCACTCCAAACTTGGACAGTTTTAACAGCTGGTCTTGTTCTTAAAACTGTCCACGTTTGGAGTGAGGAAGCCACCTCACGACTGCACACACACACACACACACACACACACACACACACACACACACACACACACACACACACACATATATATATAATTCAACCTGTTTCAGGCGATTAAATATGAGATATGAGAACAGTCCACCTACGAGAAACCTAAAAGAGATTGTATTAACGTCCCTATATATGCTGTTAGTCCTTTCTCAGTATAATCCAATAATACTGACGCAGCTTTAATTCCAAAGGCAATTAAAGTCTCTTTAGACAGAATCCAAAGGTGTCCTTTAATTGTCTTCCGTAAAAAAAAAATGCTGGCGGCCAGCAATAAAAAATCGTGTATAAAGCGCTCAATATATGGAAAACGTGAATGTGGGTATTTGGTTGCAGTACTCAAGAAGCTCCAGGAGGCGACGTAGTAGCATCAGTTGTCGAATCCTCTTCAATAGCCACGTTACACGGGACGCCGCCACTCGTCTCAAAACTTGGAGAGTATCACCCGAGTGGACGATTTGAGGCGAACGAGTGCAAGGACTTGGTAACTGTCTCACGCAGGCTTTTTCCTCTACCGCGCTGTACGCCATCTGAGCCTAGGAACGGGGATTCAAAGAGGCTTTTTGTATGGGAAGAAGGAAAGACCATCCCTGAACCGGCGGGGGGGGGGGGGGGGCTAAAGGGCACGTCTGTCGCCTCTTACAATGCTGTGATTGCAACCATTCCCCAGTCCTCTGTGAATAGTACACATGGCCATTGTAACGCTAGTAAAGGCTCATGGTGATTTGCATATGAAACTGATCGTTGGTTTCAGTCGTTATGCCACTGTATAGTTTATAAGGGTGGGGGACACCTGCAGTCAGCTGAGACTGACAGGTCACTTAGGTGAGTGATGAAACGCTTCTCCCATGAAACGTTGTGTCGAGATGAACTGATCCAACTTTCTGGGATAAGTAGTACATTATTTAAAGTATGAAAACATAATACAGGAAGGTGTGAATTTCATGATCAAGAAGAAACATTAGAACATGTTATGCTTTACTGTCCGAAACATGATGCTGAGAGAAGGGTACTGACACTGAACCTTAAAGAAATAAAGCTAAGATTTGACTTACGTGGTCTTTAAGTACAAAGAAGTTCTAAGTACAAGTGTTAGCTATTTTTTTCAATATCCTACTAGCACAAACTTGATTAAGAGTATATATATGTATGTGCTCTTTTTTAACTTATTTTTAGCTTTTGGTCTTCATGTGTGTATATCTTATACTGTGTTTGTCTGTGTCTGTCTTGCACTGTTTGGTGAAGCCACAGCCCTCATTTCATTTTTAACATGTCCCTGCACATTGTTTTTAATGACAATAAAATTGAATTGAATATATATATATATATATATATATATATACGTATATATATATATATATATATATATATAGTGCGAGAGAGAGAGAGAGAGAGAGAGAGGTGTGACGCTGGGCAATGTAACGCTATGATTCTTTATGGAAAAAAAAAACATTAGCAGCTGATTAGTGCGAGATGCACGAAACAGGCCTGTTCTGCTATGCATTAAAATCTTTTTCCTGTATACGTGTTGATATATATATATATATATATATATATATATATATATATATATATATATATATATATATATATATATATATATACACACTCTCAATCAAGTTCATTCTCCTAACCATCTGTCTGGTTTGGTTCAGCCACCAAACAGGACAGGGACAAACTACAACGGACAGTTAGGTCTGCAGAGAAAGTCATTGGTGCCAGCCTGCCCTCCATTCAGGACTTATACACCTCCAGACTCGGGAAACAGGCAGGTAACATCACTGCAGACTCATCACACCCTGGCCACAACCTGTTCCAACTCCTCCCCTCTGGTGGGCACTATAGAGCACTGTACCCCAAAACAACCAGACATAAAAACAGTTTCTTTCTGCAGGCTGTCTTTCAAATGAACGTCTAACATTGGCAAATAAATCCAACTATTTTGCATATACTGCACTGTACATTGTACGTATACTGGTACGCTCTATCACATCCATCTACTTCAGGTATGTTTGTAAGTAACCTGCTAACATTTATTTCAGCATCTCTGATATATTTTCTGCACCATTGCGCTTTATCACCTCTTAATGCGCCTGTATATGGTCAGTTCTTGTGTATACATCTGAAGATTTTTATGTTGTGTTGTTATTCTATGTTAAATACACTCAGAGAGCCCCGAAACCGGAGTCAAGTTCCATGTGTGTGTGTGTGTGTGTGTGTGTGTGTGTGTGTGTGTGTGTGTGTGTGTATATATATATATATATATATATGTATATTCATTCTTCTGGATCACCACCTTATTGTGGCAGAGAAGCTTGCATGTACCATTGATGACGAGCTATGCCATCCGAAGCTTGGCTCCTGGCAGGGTCATCCAAGGTGGATAGATCATGGGGAGGTTCCAGACAAAGCGCAATCCAACAAAGGCCTCAGTGGCGGAACTGGCAGAAGATGTCTTCAGGTCACAATGGCAGTGAAAGAAGATGAAGGCTGCAACAGAGGATGGTCCCCAATCGTCTTGGTTCTCCATGCCATTGGACTCTGGCCACCTCTGCCAAGGACCGTGTGGTGGCTGCAGGCGCATCAGCCACTCCACATAAAAAGCTGTCACACACGGTCATCCTCCCATTATGCGGCTCCAGGATCGGCCTCCACACCCACCTGAGGACCCAGAGGGAGGACGGCCATATTCGACCCTGAGTGACTGCCAATGATGATGATGATGATGATAATGATGATATATATATTACAGTCAGTCATTTAGTCGACGCTTTTATCCAAAGCAACTTACAATAAGTGCATTTAACGTAGGAAATCAGGAGAACTACTAGTCATCAGAGGTCATAAGTGCATCTAAACAAGAGTCTAAGCGCAAAACCAGTGCTAAAGTAAAAGCGTGAGAAAGATTTTTTTTTAACTAAGTGAATACAATAAGTGCTAAGAACCCAGCCACTGAGGATGCACAAGCCAGTGCATCCTTAGTGCCGGTCCCAAGCCCGGACAAATGGGGAGGGTTGCATCAGGAAGGGCATCCGGCGTAAAATCTTTGCCAAATCAAATATGCGGATCATAAATAAGACTTACATACCGGATCGGTCGAGGCCCGGGTTACCAACGACCGCCACCGGTACTGTTAACCAGCAGGGTGTCGGTGGAAACTATGCTACTGTTGGGCGAAGGAGAAGGAGAGGGGGAAAGCATGTCCAGAGGCAGCTAGAGAGGAGGAAGGGTAGGCATGTGGAGGTGAGAGTTGGAACTTTGAATGTTGGCACTATGACTGGTAAAGGGAGAGAGCTGGCTGACATGATGGAAAGAAGAAAGGTAGGCACACTGTGTGTGCAAGAGACCAGGTGGAAGGGGAGTAAGGCCAGGAGTATCGGAGGTGGGTTCAAACTCTTCTACCATGGTGTGAATGGGAGGAGTAATGGGGTAGGGGTAATTCTGAAGGAAGAGTATGTCAAGAGCGTGCTGGAGGTGAAGAGAGTGTCAGACAGAGTGATGTGTATGAAGCTGGAAATTGAAGGTTTATTGCGGAATGTTATCAGCGCATATGCCCCGCAAGTTGGGTGTGAGATGGATGAAAAAGAAGAATTCTGGAGTGAGTTGGATGACATGGTGGAGAGGGTACCCAAGGAGGAGAGAGTGGTGATTGGAGCGGACTTCAATGGACATGTTGGTGAAGGGAACAGAGGTGATGAGGAGGTGATGGGAAGGTATGGAGTCAAGAAGAGAAATGTGGAAGGACAGATGGTGGTCGATTTTGCGAAAAGGATGGAAATGGCTGTGGTGAATACATATTTCAAGAAGAGGGAGGAACACAGGGTGACGTACAAGAGTGGAGGAAAGTGCACACAGGTGGACTATATCTTATGTAGAAGGCGCCATCTAAAAGGGATTGGAGACTGCAAGGTGGTGACAGGGGAGAACGTAGCTAGGCAGCATCGGATGGTGGTCTGTAGGATGACTTTGGAGACCAAGAAGAGGAAGCGAGTGAAGACATAGCCGAAGATCAAATGGTGGAAGTTGAAGAAGGAAGACTGTTGTGTGGAGTTCAGGCAGGAGTTAAGACAGGCACTGGGTGGTAGTGAAGAGTTGCCAGATGGCTGGACAACCACTGCAGAAATAGTGAGGGAGACAGCTAGGAAGGTACTTGGTGTGTCATCAGGACAGAGGAAGGAAGACAAGGAGACTTGGTGGTGGAATGAGGAAGTACAGCAAATTATACAGAGGAAAAGGTTGGCAAAGAAGAAGTGGGATAGTCAGAGAGATGAAGAAAGTAGACAGGAGTACAAGGAGATGCAGCATAAAGCAAAGAGAGAGGTGGCAAAGGCAAAGGAAAAGGCGTATGGTGAGTTGTATGACAGATTAGACACTAAGGAAGGAGAAAAGGACTTGTACCGATTGGCTAGACAGAGGGACCAAGCTGCAAAGGATGTGCAGCAAGTTAGGGCGATCAAGGATAGAGATGGAAATGTGCTGACAAGCGAGGAGAGTGTGCTAAGAAGGTGGAAGGAATACTTTGAGGGGCTGATGAATGAAGAAAATGAGAGAGAGGGAAGGTTGGATGATGTAGGGATAGTGAATCAGGAAGTTCAGCGGATTAGCAAGGAGGAAGTGAGGGCAGCTATGAAGAGGATGAAGAATGGAAAGGCAGTTGGTCCTGATGACATACCTGTGGAGGCATGGAGATGTTTAGGAGAGATGGCAGAGGAGTTTTTAACTAGATTGTTTAACACAATCCTGGAAAGTGAGAGGATGCCTGAGGAGTGGAGAAGAAGCATACTGGTACCGATTTTCAAGAACAAGGGCGATGTGCAGAACTGTAACAACTACAGAGGTATAAAGTTGATCAGCCACAGCATGAAGATTTGGGAAAGAGTAATAGAAGCTATGTTAAGAGGAGAGGTGACGATCAGCGAGCAGCAGTACGGTTTCATGCCACGAAAGAGCACCACAGATGCGATGTTTGCTTTGAGAATGTTGATTGAGAAGTATAGAGAAGGCCAGAAAGAGTTGCATTGTGTCTTTGTAGATTTAGAGAAAGCTTATGACAGAGTGCCGAGAGAGGAGGTGTGGTATTGTATGAGGAAGTCAGGAGTTGCAGAGAAGTATGTAGGAGTGGTGCAGGATACGTATGAGGGAAGTGTGACAATGGTGAGGTGTGCGGTTGGAATGACAGATGGGTTCAAGGTGGAGGTGGGATTACATCAAGGATCGGCTCTGAGCCCTTTCTTGTTTGCAATGGTGATGGACAGGTTGACGGACAAGATCAGGCAGGAGTCTCCATGGACGATGATGTTCGCGGATGACATTGTGATCTGTAGCGAGAGTAGGGTGCAGGTTGAGGAGAGCCTGGAGAGGTGGAGGTATGCACTGGAGAGAAGAGGAATGAAAGTCAGTAGGAGCAAGACGGAATACTTATGCGTGAATGAGAGAGAGGACAGTGGAATGGTCAGGATGCAAGGAGTGGAGGTGACAAAGGCATTTGAGTTTAAATACTTGGGGTCAACTGTCCAAAGTAACGGGGAGTGCAGTAGAGAGGTGAAAAAGAGAGTGCAGGCAGGTTGGAGTGGGTGGAGAAGTGTGTCAGGAGTGATTTGCGACAGAAGGGTATCAGCAAGAGTTAAAGGGAAAGTTTACAAGATGGTTGTGAGACCAGCTATGTTATATGGTTTGGAGACAGTGGCACTGACGAAAAGACAGGAGGCGGAGCTGGAGGTGGCAGAGTTGAAGATGCTAAGATTTTCACTGGGAGTAACGAAGAAGGACAGGATTAGGAACGATTATATTAGAGGGACCGCTCAGGTTGGACGGTTTGGAGACAAAGCAAGAGAGGCAAGATTGAGATGGCTTGGACATGTGTGGAGGAGAGATGCTGAGTATATTGGGAGAAGGATGCTGAATATGGAGCTGCCAGGGAAGAGGAGAAGAGGAAGGCCAAAGAGGAGGTTTATGGATGTGGTGAGGGAAGACATGCAGGTGGCTGGTGTGACAGAGGAAGACGCAGAAGACAGGAAGAAATGGAAACGGATGATCCGCTGTGGCGACCCCTAACGGGAGCAGCCGAAAGTAGTAGTAGAATACAATAAGTGCTAAGAACAAGTAACAGGGTAGTAGCTCTTAAAGAGGTGAGTTTTCAACCTGCACCGAAAGATGTGCAGCGACTCCACTGTCCTGACATCAGTGGGGAGTTCATTCCACCACTGTGGGGCCAGGACAGAAAAGAGCTGTGACCGGGTCGATCGGCATAAGGGGCCTCTTAAGCGACGGGGCAACCAGGTGTCCCGAGGCAGCAGAGCAAAGTGGTCGGGCGGGGGTGTAGGGCTTGACCATGGCCTGGAGATAGTAAGGAGCTGTTCCTTTCACTGCCCTGTAGGCTAGCACCAGAGTCTTAAACTGGATGCGAGGAGCTACTGGGAGCCAGTGTAGGGACATGAGAAGGAGAGTTGTGTGGGAGAACTTAGGGTGGTTGAACACCAGATGAGCTGCAGCTTTCTGAACAAGCCCCAGAGGTCTGATGGCCGACGCCGGGGCACCAGCAAGGAGGGAGTTGCCGTAGCCCAGCCGGGAGATGACCAGAGCCTGGATGAGCACCTGTGCCGTCTCGTCGGTGAGGAATGGGCGAATCCTCCTGATGTTATAGAGGAGAAATCTGCAGGAGCGAGCAACCGATGCAACGTTTGCAGCAAACAACGGTTGGTCGTCCAGAATCACACCCAGATTCCTCGCAGTCTGAGTTGGCGTCACCACGGTGTTGTCAATGGTGATGGCCAGGTCTCGGTGCAGGCAACCTTTCCCCGGGAGGAACATCAGCTCTGTCTTGTCCAGATTGAGCTTCAGGTGGTTTGTCGCCATCCACTCCGAGATGACAGTCAAGCACGCAGCAATGTGTGTCTCTACTTGTGTGTCAGAGGGAGGGAAGGACAAGATCAGTTATATATATATATATATATATACCCAGCAAACAAAAAAACCTCCCCAGCATGTCCCCTAAAGGTCCCCTCTGAATATCCAGTAACTGTTATTGTGTAGGGTTTTCATTATATCATGGGAATGTTATTGCGAGATGTTCAAAGAACGGTCCACAACATCCCCTTGACGTCCTGGGTACATCTAGAAGACCCCAACCCCACGTCCCTGTAATTCCCTCCTGATGTCCCCATGACATATTACGTTTCCCCTAACGTCCCTGTAATCTCCTCGGGACGTTCTTTGAACGTTATGCGGGACATTCTTGTAACGTTCCGAGGACATTACAGGGATGTTAGGGGAAGACCTCTAGACATCCCCTTGACACCCCAGAGACGTCTAGAAGACTTCCCCTAATGACCCTATAATGTCCTCGGGACGTCAAGGGGACGTCCTGGACATCAAGGGGACGTCTAGAGGTCTTCCACTACTGTCCCTTTAATGTTCCCATGACGTTACAGGGACGTCCCGCAATAACATCCCCAGAACGTTACAGGGACATCTAGAGGACTTCCCCTAATGTCCCTGTAATGTCCTCGGGACGTTACAAGGATATCCCGCAATAACATCCCCATGACATAATGGAAACCCAACACAATGACATTTACGAGATGTTTGGAGAGGACCTTTACTACTACTTTTTTTCTTTTTTATTAATCCAGGTGGGGCAATTCTTTCTCTGCATTTAACCCACCCTAGCTGTGTAGCCAGGAGCAGTGGGCAGCTGGTGTACAGCGCCCGGGAACTACTCCAGTTCTTCTTTCCCCGTCCCCGGGACGTTCTTTGAACGTCATTGCCGGACATCCTTGTAACGCCCGAGGACATTACATGGACATTAGGAGACGTCCTTTAGACATCCCCGTGACGTCCCCGGGACGTTATTGCGGGACATCCCCTTGACGTCCTGAGGATATTACAGGGACGTTAGGGGAAGACCTCTAGACGTCCCCTTGATGCCCCGGGGATGTGTCCAGATGAACTGATTCAAATCTCTTTGATTTTCCTACCTGTATTATTGAGCATGCATAAATACATGTTCTATTTTCTTGTCTTGAATTTTGTTAGTTTTTAGTTATTAGAGCGTGAGTGCCTGTAATAGAACCCAGTTTCTCCTCGGGGATGAATAAAGTATTCTGATTCTGATTCTATGTTAAAGTACACCGAGAGAGCCACGAAACCGGAGTCAAATTCCATGTATATGGCCAATTAACTTTATTCTGATTCTGGTATAATTTCCAAAAGACGCGCCTTTCCAGTTGGTGGCGGTAATGCGCAATAACGTTGTTTGCCAACCACCATCATTATCAACAAGAAGAAGGGGGAGAATATTAATATTAATAAGAAGACGAAGAAGTCATGTTAACTTTTTCTTAGTGAACAAATAGCACATGTAATACATTTTGACAAAGGCCTATGTCCGTCAAAGCGGGGTTTTTTTCCTGAGGCCAGCGTGTTTTTTTGAATTGTTTGCAACGGGAGCGCCGTGTCTTTACAAACGTAACGTTTTGACGGCGTGACGGTGCGCTGAGTGTCTATTGTGTGCTGAGCGCTGCGCGTTTGGCCTTTTTCCGGGTCAGCGAGAGTTGGAAAATGTTCAATTTTGGCTAAAACGCTGCGCTCGTCACTGTCACTTTTTACCCATCCGACCAATTATAGCGGAGGAGGGGCGGGACAAATACCATAAAGACCAACTGTCACATCCTTCACGTTCAAGTACTGAACAACACCAAAACGGAAGAGAAATTACTACTGCTGGACTCCGTGTATTCATGTCTGTGCCAGTTGATATCCCGGGACTACCACAATATCAATATGAGAAATAACGCTTGGAGGAACGGTTCTTTCGCCATGGGTCTATCAGGTACTGTACCTTGTGCCGACATTTTTACGTTCGGTTAGCCCTATTTGTTGATAACGCAAACTATCGGCGAAATTAGGTACTTGCAACACAGGAATTAACGTTTACTTCCGCTTGATATTCCGTATCACAGCAACCGAAGCGTCTCCGCTGATTAAACGCTGCGCCTCCAGTGCGCCTCCAGCTAGCCAGGCGTTTTCAGAACGCCTAACGTTTTTAGCTGGGGGGGGAAACACTTCGGTGGACATAGGCGCCAAGAATAACCACAGCGCAGTGCAAAAAGCAGACATGCCAGTGGGGATGAGTTAAATAAATAATGATAATAATAAAAAAGACGAGGCATAATTTGTAATTGTATAGACCAGTCATTCCGGGATACTTGGGGGGGGGGGTCACTGGAGATTTTATTTGGGTCGTCTAAAATCTGCGACGGGTCGCCAAAGAAATTTGCGGAATTTCCTCGTCTTTTATATAAGATGCATATCTGCGGTACACATTTGAGCCACACGAGGGAGCCCGTTTGTATTTCTACTGCACGCGGTTTCCGCCAGAAAGACTGAACAATGCGCGTTGCGCTCTCTTGTACGCCGGACTGGAATGCAATACTAAAAAGTAAGCAGGCCCGCCTATCACATTAGGTGTAAGTAACATGCACAATTGGATATTTGGAGTAGGCCTAAAAAGATAATAATCAGGATAAGTAAATAGCACATAATGGGCCTAATGAGATTCGACATGGAATAGACCTGGTGTGGTCAACGTGATTGTTCACTGATTGACTGACTGTAGCTGCACTTAAACAGAAGCCTTCTTGTTCTAATAATAGGCATGAGCATTTCAAAAACTTTTCAACAAGAAGCATGTTTTTGATAGTACTGAATATATGTATTGTTCTGATAATCGTGTTTGTGATAATTGTGGCTCAAAGGTGTACTGCAGATATAAGTCTTATATAATTGTACTTACTGAATGCAAGACGAAAGGCTAGCTGTACATTGTTTCACTGGTGAGAGGGAAAAAAACGAGAGCCTGTTAACTCCACCTAAATGCACTTATTTGGTCTCATTTGTGAAGTATTTAACATGTGCATATGTTTTCAGTAACACGTGCATAACATGAAAGTGTGATTTATCAAACGTTTATCTCTTCGAAATGGCTGGTTTACCTGTTCAAGATAACAAGATGGTGCAGAAATGGCAGTAAAAATGGTCAGGAACGTTCGTTTATGCACAAATTGACTCTTCTCACGATTTATAGATAAGGTCTATTGTGAATTGGGTTACAATGGTTTGTCATTTTGAAAAAGTGGATCCCCAGAAAAAAAGTTTGGGAAACACTGGATAAAAATACTTAAGAATCAAGGCACATATACAGTTAATGCTACACATGCCATTACAGTTTTTATGGCCTTTTTATTGGTATAAGATTTATTGGCATTTATGTACTGTTCAAAATCTTTTTCTTTTCATAATTTTTCAGAGTACCGACAATGCCAGAAAAGATGGGGCAGTTTCTGAATGAGCTGAGCAAAAAATAACAATTTATATTTAGATCATCTTTAAATTTCTTGAGAAAATGCTTAGCAGGATAAAACTTGCGTAAGATTTTTTTTTTCACCCCAATTGTGTTTGTATTTCTCCCCAATTGCCATTATCCCACTCTTCCGAGCCATCCCGATCTCTGCTCCACCCTCTGTCAATCCGGGGAGGGCTGCAGACTACCACATGCCTCCTCTGATACATGTGGAGTCGCCAGCTGCTTCTTTTCACCTGACAGTGAGGAGTTTCATCAGGGGGACGTAGCACGTGGGAAGATCACGCTATTCCCCCCAGCCCCCCCCCCCCGAACAGGCACCCAGACCGACCAGAGGAAGCGCTAGTGCCGAGAACAGGACACATACCCATATCCGGCTTCCTACCCGCAGACACGGCCAGCTGTGTCTGTAGGGACCCAACCTGTAGGGACGCTCGACCAAAATTTGTGTATCATTTTAAAGGAAACCTCTCTAATCCTATTCGTCATAAAATATTTGTGAGACAATGACCAAACTTTTATCCAAGGAATATTCTTAGCTCACTGTTTGATATTGTAGCAAATTCGGGGGGCAGCCGGGAACCGCTGCAGCCAAGGTGCGAACCCGGGTCCCCCGCACCACGGGCGACTGCGCTAAAACCAAATCAATTTTCTATTTTTTTCCTTATTTTTCACTTTAAACAAAATAAAATGGGTTGGCATGGTGGTGCAGTGCTTATCGCGGTCACCTCACTGCAAGAAGGTCCTGGGTTCGAACCCCAGGGTTGTCCAACCTTGGGGATCATCCCGGGTCATCCTCTATGTGGAGTTTGTGTATTCTCCCCATGTCTGCATGGGTTTCCTCCGGGTGCTCCGGTTTCCTCCCACAGTCCAAAGACATGTGGGTCAGGTGAATTGGCTGTACTAAATTGTCCCTAATACGTCGGCGCTGTGATGTACTGGCTGCCCAATGACTGCTGGGATAGGCTCCAGCATCCCACGACCCCAATTGGGATAAGCGGCTTGGATAATGGATTGATGGATGGATGGATATTCCTAGCAAAGCTACTCCATATGTAGTGACATAAGGCTTTATGATGACCTCAGTCTGACACAGAGAGCGAATAGCTTTGTTATTATTCTTACAGGATGGTGAGAAACAAATTTTCCTACAAGGAGTGTCAACAGGATTAACCAAAGAAACATGAGCTTGATATAAAAAACCTTTGCACAAAATTACAGAACCATTAGGAATAGACCCCATTACCAGAGCAAATCCCTTAACTGTGACAAGAAAATTGAAATGAGAAATGAACTTCTGGGGTAATTAGGTAACTCACCAAAAAGATGTTTCTGTCAGACCAATTCTTTAGAAGAATATGCTTGTTTTTACATAAAATATCACCATTATTCCAGATATAATAACATTGTGGTGAAAAATTCTGCTTATAAATTAAATCTCACACCAAAAAAGCCTGTTTATGAATATCTGACAGTTTAACTGGTATTTTATAATTGCATACAAGTAGGAAGGGGAATCTTCCAATTTGATCAATAACAAACTTGGGAATGAAGTTCCACATGTAGGAGTCATTTTTCAAAAAGTGCTTTTGGAAAAATGTAAAAAAAAAGGCAACATTTTTTGCAATTAACTACAGATTTTCTAATGTGTATACAATTTTTTTTCTCATTAAAACACATTTGGAGAACTTTAGATAGCCATGGTCTATTATTAAGAAATATTCTGACCATTTTTGTCTGGGCACAATTGCTTTCACAGAATATTATGTAGGAAGTTATAGTATCTGTCAGTTCATGTATATTGTCGCAACAGTTAAAAAGTAAAAAAAAAAACAGTTGCTAGTCTGTATCATCAAAACAGTCTCTCAGCTCCTATTTTCTTTACTCAGTCCACAGTTGGATCTCTTAAGTCATTGGTTTCGCTTGTTTCACTTTAACTCAATACTTTTTTTTACCCCCCCCCCCCCTTTTTCTCCCCAATTGTACCTGGCCAATTACCCCACTCTTTCGAGCCATGCCGGTCGCTGCGTCACCCCCTCTGCTGATCCGGGGAGGGCTGCAGACTACCACATGTCTCCTCCGATAGATGTGGAGTCGCCAGCTGCTTCTTTTCACCTGACAGTAAGGATTTTCACCAGGGGGACATAGCACGTAGGAGGATCACGCTATTCCCCCTAGTTCCCCCTCCCCCCTGAACAGGCGCCCTGGTCGACCAGAGGGGGCGCTAATGCAGCGACCAGGACACATACCCACATCAGGCTTCCCTCCCGCAGACACGGCCAAAGCTCAATATTTGGGAAGCAAGTTGGTTTCGGTCATTATGCCCCTGTATCGTTTATAAGGGTGGGGATACCTGCAGTCAGTTTAGACTGAAGAGGTCACTTATATGAGTGATGAATGTATCCGTCAATAAATGTTGTATCCAGATGAACTGATTCAACTTTCTTTGATTTTCTTACCTGGATTATTGAGCATTGCTTATAACCTCTTTTGCATAGATGTAGAAAAAACTTTTACTTTGGTAAGTAGGTCAGCAGCGAACACAGCATCACAATGTTTCAAATTTCGTGAAAAGAAATACCTCTTTGAAAATATAAGCCAAGTTATACGCTAAGGTGATTGGATCGTCCCCAAAAATGCTCCTTAATAAAATATAATGCAAGAAGATCCATTTAAAGAATTGACTAACCACCAGTATTAACTAAAATTAATCTGTGTGGAGCTTTTTTCACCCATATTTTGCAAAGTGACAGAGTCAACACCCTTAGCCTACCATAGGCTTACATCTCAGTTTAGTGGGAAGAAGAATTGTCACATAGTCAACCAGTAAGGATGATCTCGCCCTCTCCTTCAATGAAAGCTCTGGCCCCAGTGAAGAACACGTGTCTTCCCCGCTGCCCGAGCCCTCTGCACTTCTGGCCACAGCTTCTGCCTCCTCTCTTGGTCGCTCTTGGAGAAATCCTCCTTGAATGGCAAGTCATATTCTCAAGTAGGAGGAGTTCTTTGCATCCTTCCACACCACATCCCTGCAGACACATGATACAAACTGTAAAATAATGCTTCTGGGTCTAGTACCGTTAGTGGACTGTCGTAGTTGGTGATCTGTCTAAGGCCCTTCCAGACAGAGGCTGAATTGTTTTTTGAGAACTGTTGTTGAAGTTTCTCAGAATACAGTCGTTTAGCATCTCTCACCGCCTTGCCAAACTTGTATTTAGACTCTTTAAAGCAGACCTTGTCCCCACTCATAAACACTTCCTTGTTTTCCAACCTAAGCTGTCTTGAGTTTCCCTGTAAACCAGGGTTTGTTGCTGTTGTAACTAACCCTGTTGCATGATGGTACACAGCTGTCCTCACAGAAGCTTACGTAAGACGTCACAGCCTCAGTGTACTCATCCAGACTGTTGGTGGTAGTCCTGAAAATATCCCAGTCAGTACAGTCCAAGCACATGCGAAGATCCTCCATAGCTTCACTGGTCCACTTCTTATATGTCATCACAACAGGTGTAGAGAGTTTTAATTTCTTTTTTTTTGGGGGGGGTCCCCTCCCCCCTTTTTTCTCCCCACTTGTATCCGGCCAATTACTCCACTTTTACGAGCTGTCCGGTCGCTGCTCCACCCCCTCTGCCAAGCCGGGGTGGGCTGCAGACTGCCACATGTCTCCTCCGATACATGTGGAGGTGCTAGTGCAGCAACCAGGACACATGGCCACATCCGGCTTCCCACCTGCAGACATGGCCAATAGCCTATATGCACACAGTGGTGCTGATGTAGTTCCGGTAAAGTCTCTGCCAGCTTGTTCACTTCCGTTATCCATACTATTCATATGATTTTTGTCAAATGCCGACGCCGTCTCAGAAAAAGAAGTTTAAATTTCAATGTACCGATAGCATGACAGCTAAACATTGCTGTGTGCATTTGTGCCAAATATCCAGTAAGTACAACAAAGTACTAATATGTTCCCCTCCGGTGCGGAAACCAGGCAAAAACGGATTGTTGCTATTCGGAGGGACAACTTCACCATTAGCCACCATACCCGCGTTTGTAGCCGACATTTTAAAAAAGATTTTCTTGAGCCAAGGTCTGAGACAGGCGGCGAGTGTTAAAGAAGGGAGCAGTTCCAGCGTTGTTTGAGTGGAACAATTTCTCTGTCCCACTTCCAAGACCAGGGGTTTGGGAGAGGAGAGAGTGACCAGTGGCGGAGGATGACACACCGGATGAGGAGGCAATCCCCAGGGACCACGACTACACTTTGGCTTCAGATCCTGCAGTTGTCGATTTAGCTCTTGGTGAAAACATGTCTGTTGTAAAGGCATAGGCAAAGAAGTCTGAATAGCGTTATTGAGGATGCCACTGCCTCCATCCCCCAAAAAGCCTAGTAGAAGATGTGCATTGTGTTGAGGACAAAATGTCAGTCCTGTAAAGAGCAATTATCTGTATAATTACATGAAATCTGTGTTATATTAAAGTTGTTTGATATTGGTTTATTGAAATAATTTTACTTTATTCAATGATGATGAAATGAGTTGTATACTATCTTGAGGATAAAATGTGAATCTTGTAAATAGCAATTTTTTGTATATACATGAAATCTGTTTATATTGTTCAAGTTACTGAGTATTGGTTTCCTGAAATATATTCACTTTGTTCAATTTAACTGGTACTCAAATGTTTTTTGGTCACCCACCTGTCACTTCTGCTCATTTACCTTTCTATAACAATAACTGTAGTTAATACAAGACACAACATTCTAATGCTAATCATTTATCTTTATTACACTGAATTAAAGCACTCCAAATAACAACAATCACTGTCAAAACACTCAATACAGAGAGAAAAACGAGACATCCGCAGAGTGAAACAGATGGAGCAAAGGGAGTTAACAGATAATTAGAATGGTTATAATTACAATTAAAATAAGTTCTCTTTCTAATCAAACACCCGAAAATATGAGGAAAATATTGTTCTTGCAACAGCATTTATAACCTTTTTTTTGTTTTAACTCAAACTTATTTAACCATGTTATGTGATCTGTCTGTATAACCAAAGTGAGAGCTGTGTCCGCATTCTTGGCACAAAGTCAAACACATTTTCGGTGGGTATCGGGCTCCACCAAGGTTGTCCCTTGTCTCCGATTCTGTTTGTGATATTCATGGATAGGATCTCAAGGCGCAGCCAAGGTGAGGAGTGTGTCCATTTTGGGAACCTCAGAATTGCATCTCTGCTCTTCGCAGAGATGCAATTCTTGGCCTCATCAGAACATGACCTCCAGCTCGCACTGGGACAGTTTGCAGCTGAGTGTGAAATGGCTAGAATGAGAGTCAGCACCTCCAAGTCTGAGGTCATGGTTCTCTACTGGAAAATGGCGGATTGCTCCCTCCGGGATGGGGATGAGTTGTTGCCTCAAGTGAAGGAGTTCAAGTATCTCGGGGTCTTGTTCATGAGTGAGGGTAGGATGGAGCAGGAGATTGACAGGCGGAAGGGTGCAGCATCAGCAGTAATGCAGATGTTGTCCCAGACCGTTGTGGTGAAGAGGGAGCTGAGCCGGAAGACAAAGCTCTCGATTTACCAGTCAATCTTTGTTCCAACCCTCACCTATGGTCATGAGTTTTGGGTAGTGACCGAAAGGGTGAGATCGCAGATACGAGCAACTGAAATGAGTTTCCTCCGTAGGGTGTCTGGGCTCAGCCTTAGAGATAGGGTGGGGAGGTTGGAGTAGAGCCGCCGCTCCTTCACATCGAAAGGAACCAGCTGAGGTGGTTCGGGCATCTGATTAGGATGCCTCCTGGGCGCCTTCTTTTGGAGGTTTACTGGGCATGGCTAACAGGGAGGAGACCCCGGGGTAGACCCAGAACTCGCTGGAGGGACTACGTGTCCAAACTGGCCTGGGAACACCTTGGGATCCCCCAGGAGGAGCTGGAGGGCATTATTGGGGAGAGGGACATCTGGAGTGCCCTACTTAGCTTGCTGCCACCGCGACCCTACCCAGGAGAAACGGCTGAAGATGAATGAATGAATGAATGAATGTGATCTGCCACTTTAGTACACTTTAACAACAAATATTAGTGCACTACAGAAAATTACAGATAAACATTTAAACACATAGTATTACATTATATACACTACCACTGACTATCCCTGTAACAAATTGAGCTGATTAAGGCAGTGTGCAGAGCAGTTCTCTATTGCAGGGAAGCATAGAAGTAAAAATTAAAAAAGAAATAGTCCGTTTTTTCTTTGATTGTGGCTGTGATTTCTTTGTCTCTGGAAATCCTCTGAATGAACATATCTTCCTGTGTGTAGACAACAAAGTCACACCATTCAAGTCCAGAAATTAACAGCTGACCCTGAATCTGCCAAAAGTACAGATGGGATTTCCTTAGTGTTTGTGTGCCTTCACTGATCTTAATGTATGGGTAGTCCACATAACTCGAAACATTTAGGCATTTAATTTCAACAAGTCCAAACTCTGGCTGCCCCTTTGGATCATACATTATGCCATCAGGTGATGACCCATCCAAGGTGCGTCAGTGTGGATAAGGAACCCACAAGGACATTTGGTTGACCTCCCTTGCTCGGCAGGACTCTTCTTACTGCTCTAGGTTCCATGTCCAGCCCCTTCCTCGTGTCTGCAGTCTAATGACTGGGTCTCAGAAGCCTTTTTGCCAGATTTTCAGCAGAAGTCTGTCCCCTGGTGTGACAGACCTCTCTGAATTTGGTGGAGGTGATACGGGACCACCTTAGTTGGTGCCACTCTACACAGGAACTCTGCTGTTTTGTGCTGTTCTCAATTTTTTGAGCTGTCCCAAATGATGTTGCCAGGAACATCATGTGGAGCTGCTGATGCTCAGAACAGATGAAAGAACAGGTAGAGGGTCCCAGCCTGTAACCAGAAAGTGGTGGCTGTGGGGGAGAAGGGACAGGTTTTCTGCACCGTCTTTTTTGGCAAATGTTAGGACAACATACTTCCTTCTTGCACTTTACTGAACTTGATTCTACCAGAGGCACATTATCAGCTATGGCCATGGTTGTTATGAGAGGAGCCACACCACTAGAAAAGTCACTATAGACCTTGTCCACCCTGAGCGTGGAAAGTTCAGGCAGAGGTGAACTGACCCCCTTATACAAGTTGCTCCTATGAAAAAGGCAAATAAAAAAGATGACTCATTCTCACTCAAAAATATGAACTCATTGTTTGCATAAAGTAAGCTAAAGCATACATTCAAATGAAACACCTGAGAATAAAGAAATCCCTTATTTGTATTTAAGGAGTAGTAGAAAGACCTTATTTGTGTGAAAAGACCAGGTTTGGACCTTCTTGCTTGACTGACTGACTATGAATACTACCAATAAATGCTAAAATAAAATTTAGCCTATAATGTTGCAGATGATTACTTACTACAAATATATTTGATAATAATAATAATAACCTGGTGCCTTCTACCAGTCTCCTTTCTTGAGGTCTGACTGAAAGAATCACCACATCAGTCACCAGACCAGGTTTATCAGATCTGTTGTGAGAGTAGGGTGCAGGTTGAGGAGAGCCTGAAGAGGTGGAGGTATGCACTGGAGAGAAGAGGGATGAAAGTCAGTAGGCGCAAGATAGAATACATATGCACGAATGAGAGAGGACAGTGGAATGGTGAAAATTCAAGGAGTAGAGTTAATGAAGGCGTATGAGTTTAAATACTTGGGGTCAACAATCCAAAGTAACAGGGAGTGCAGAAGAGAGGTGAAGAAGAGTATGCAGGCAGGGTGGAGTGGGTGGAGAAGAGTGCCAGGAGTGATTTGCAAGAGAAGGGTACCAGTGTGGCAGGAATGAGGAAAAACACAGGAGACCGGGGCGAGTTTGATGTTTATTCCTCAACTCCAAAAACCAAACTGCAGCAGGAAAAACCCTGCCCCGGCGAGCCCGGGAACGTAAACCACGCCCCCAGCTCACAGTCCTGCTGGGTGAGAGGCATAGCCCCTAGTGTCCGCCACACAGCCCCCCCCCCGAACACCCAGAAGGGACTCCTGGAAAGAAACTTAGTGTCTCACTGGAGGCTTAAGCAGCCTGCCATAATGGCTGCGCCGTCCCTCAGCCGAAACAGTAGGTGAAACACAGTCCAAAGCCGGCTGAGAAGCAGAACGCTGAACCCGTGAAGACACTGCAGGGGTCCTGGAAGGAGGACGACCCCGACGGGGAACTTCGGCCGGAAACACAACTTCGCCTGCCACCCTGTGCGCCGGTTTAAGCCTATCTAGCGTGACACGCTCCCTACGCCCACCCGTATCTAGCACAAACCCCTTAGGACCCGTCTCAAGAACCCGAAATGGGCCATCGTATGGGGGTTGGAGGGGCGAGCGGTGAGCATCGTGCCGTACAAAAACAAAACGAGCCGACATGAGCTCTGCAGGCACGAACGACCGCGGAAAACAGTGGTGAACGGGGCCTGGAACCCGAGTGCTGTCGGACAAAAAAGTATAAACGGCCGGACGGGGTCGAGGAGCAGAACTCCCAGGCAAAAATTCCCCAGGGACGCGGAGTGGCTGACCGAGCACCAGCTCAGCGGGTGACGCGTCGAGGTCCTCCTTAGGAGCCGAACGCAACCCGAGCATAACCCAAGGTAAACGATCCACCCAGTTACCATCCGAGAGCGCAGCGCTGCCTTGAGCAACCGGTGAAAACGTTCACACAACCCGTTAGCCTGAGGGTGATACGCGGTAGTGCGGTGTACCTGCACACCCAAGGATCGCGCAAGTGCCGACCAGAGCTCTGACACGAACTGGGGGCCCCTGTCTCAGGTGATATCTGACGGAGCGCCGAAACGGGCGACCCAGGAGGAAAGAAAAGCGCGTGCAACATCCGAGGATGTTGTGGAGGATAGAGGGACAGCCTCTGGCCACCTGGTGGTCCGATCTACCATTGTGAGCAGGTGCGTAAAACCCTATGAAGAAGGTAGAGGGCCCACCAGGTCCACATGCACGTGGTCGAAACGTCTGGCCGGGATCGGAAACGGTTCGAGGGGCGATTTAGTGTGCTGGTGGACCAAAGCGCGCTGGCACGCTACACATGCAGCTGCCCACCCCTTGACGTCCTTGCGGAGGCCAGGCCAGACGAACTTTGAACCGACCGACTTCACCGACGCCCGAACTCCAGGGAGAGGGAGTGAATCGAATCGAAAACTCGACGGCGCCAGGCCACTGGAACAACGGGGCGGGGACGGCCGGTGGAGACATCGCAGAGGAGGGCAGGACTGCCTTCCTGCATCACAGCGTCCTCTAGCTTGAAACCGGTACGCGTTGACCTAAGGGCAAGGACGTCCGGTTCGCTGGGCTGGTCGGCAGCCATAGCGGAGAAATCCACACCGAGGTGCAGAGGACACACAAGCACACGCGACAGACAATCAGCAACAGGGTTGGACTTCCCGGCCACATGCTGAATGTCCGTTGTGAACTCGGAGATCGCTGCTAGGTGGCGCTGTTGGCGAGCAGACCACGGCTCAGTCACCTTGGACATCGCAAAAGTCAGCGGCTTATGATCCACATAAGCCGTGAATGGGCGACCCTCCAGCAGGAAGCGGAAATGCCGGGTTGCAAGGTGCAGTGCCAGCAACTCCCGGTCAAAAACGCTGTACTTGCGCTCGCTATCTCGCAGTTTGCGGCTAAAAAATGCGAGTGGCTGCCACGCATTCGCCACACGCTGTTCAACCACAGCCCCCACGGCTATGTCAGACGCATCGGTTGTTAAAGCTATGGACGCCGTGGGTGTGGGATGGGCGAGGAGGGCAGCGTTAGCCAGGGCGCACTTAGCTCCGTCAAAGGCCTGGACCTGTTCGGGAGTCCAGTCGACAGGGTCGTTAGCCTTCTTAAGCCGCAGGGCTTCGTAAAGTGGCTGAAGGAGGTGGGCAGCGCGAGGGAGGAAACGGTTATATAAATTCACCATGCCCAAGAATTCCTGCAATGCCTTAACAGAGACTGGGCGGGGAAATTCCGCCACTGCTTGCACCTTAGAAGGCAACGGGACCGCGCCTTGCGGCGAAATGCGGTGACCCAAGAAGTCAATCACCGGCAGTCCAAACTGACACTTGGCCGGGTTGCCTATCAGGCCGTGTTCGTCCAGACGACGGAAAACCTGTTTCAGGTGCGCCAGGTGCTCGTCAGCTGACGGCCTGGCCACTAATATGTCGTCGAGATAAACGAACACGAAATCAAGGTCACGCAACACCGAGTCCATCAGCCTCTGAAAGGTCTGCGCTGCCCCCTTCAAGCCAAAAGGCATGCGCATGAACTCAAAAAGCCCAAACGGGGTGATCACTGCGGTCTTGGGCACGTCCTCTGCGCGCATGGGAACCTGATGATAGCCGCGCACCAGGTCCACCTTAGAGAAAATAGTGGTACCTGCCAGGCGTATGGAAAAGTCCTGTATGTGTGGGATGGGATAGAGGACATTGGCGGTGACGTTGTTCAGGCGGCGAAAATCGCCGCAAGGCCGCCACGACCCATCCGCCTTGGGCACCATGTGAAGCGGCGAGGCCCACTGGCTGTTGGAACGCCTCACTATACCCAGACGCTCCATGATGGCGAACTCCTCCTTAGCTGTAGCCAATTTTACCGCGTCGAGGCGCCGCGCGCGCGCAAAAACTGGCGGTCCCAGAGTGGGAATGAAATGTTGTACCCCGTGTTTAGTAACCGCGGTGGAAAAGGCAGGCGTAGTCACCGATGGAAAAACCGCCAGCAAGCGCTGAAAAACATCCCCTAATGCTAAAAAGTTAGCGTGTGTTAACGGCCCGGCTCCCCCTGTCTCGCACGGAACAGTGGCGAAAGACACAGCGTCAATTAAACTGCGGTTTGCAACATCAACCAGCAGACCATTAGCACACAGAAAATCCGCGCCGATAATAGGAACAGTAATGGCGGCCACTACAAAGTCCCACTCAAAATGGCGTCCGTGGAAGCAAAAATTCACCAACCTTGTGCCAAACGTCGCAATGGACGAACCGTTAGCTGCACTTAACTGTGGGCCGACCTGTCTGTCTTAGCAGGAGGGAGTAGGCTCTTTTGCGAGCCTGAGTCCACCAGAAACCGTCTTCCTGACATCGTGTCCTTAATGAAGAGCAGCTCACTACGTCCGCCAGCGCCCACAGCTGCTACTGAGCGCTGGCCCTGGAGTTTCCCGCCGCCTCAAACGTGCACGGAGGGACGCAGCGCCTCGCTTTGCCGCCGAACCGCTGGTGGAAGAAACAGAGGCCGCTCCCGCGCCGTCTACGGGCAGTCACTTCAGCCACCACTGCCGGGTCCGCGTCCTCCGACGTCGGCTGCAGAGGCTCCGATGCCACACTCTGCACAGAGAACCGTCTGGTAGCCAGCAGGACCCGATCGGCCTCCTCAGCCAAACCTCGGCAGTCACCAGCGGCCAGACACGGGGAGTTAGGCAAAGCCGCGCGCACAGGACAGCATATTGTCCGTGAGATCCACAGCCGTCCCGTCGCCCAAACCGGATAGGGAAAGGATTCTATCTGCCCTCTCTGCGGTAGATAGACTGTACCTCCGGAGCAGAAGATGTCTGAGGGCGACGTATTTATCGTGTTGCGGAGGGGCGCGCAACAGCTGCATGGCCCGGCGTGTGGACTGCTGGTCCAGCGCAGCGACGACCAAATAATATCTGGAGTCGTCCGCGGAGATTCCACGCAGGTGGAACAGCGCCTCGACATGCTGGAACCACGAGGCCGGGTCGCTCTGCCAGAAATCTGGGAGTTTCACAGCCGCGGCGAGAACGGCTGGCTGTGAGAGTTGGGGCGGCGTGGCCGAAGTGGATTCACACACATCTTCCGCTCCAAACATGTTCAATTCGGGGTCACCAATGTGGCAGGAATGAGGAAAAACACAGGAGACCAAGGCGAGTTTGATGTTTATTCCTCAACTCCAAAAACCAAACTACAGCAGGAACAACCCTGCTCCGGCGAGCCCGGGAACGTAAACCACGCCCCCAGCTCACAGTCCTGCTGGGTGAGAGGCATAGCCCCTAGTGTCCGCCACACCAGCAAGAATTAAAGGGAAGGTTTACAAAATGGTTGTGAGACCAGCTATATTATATGGTTTGGAGACAGTGGCACTGACGAAAAGACAGGGGGCGGCGCTGGAGGTGGCAGAGTTGAAGATGCTAAGATTTTCATTGGGAGTTATGAATAAGGACAGTATTAGGAACGAGTATATTAGAGGGACAACTCAGGTTGAATGGTTTGGAGACAAAGCAATTGAGGCAAAATTGAGATAGCTTGGACATGTGTGGAGGAGAGATGCTGTATATATTGGGAGAAGAATGCTGAAGACCACCCCTGGTCTAGGCTACATTTAGACTTTGCTGACCCTTTTATGGGGCAGAAGTTTCTAATAATGGTGGATGCACACTCAGAATGATAGAAGCCCACATCATGAGCAACCTCACAGCCCACACAACCATAGACAGACTCAGGCAAGTGTTTGCTATACATGGGTTGCTGGACACTCTGATCACTGATAATGGCACAACGTTCACTAATGAGCTGTTCAGTGAGTTCATGCAACAGAATGGAATTCATCACACACGGACGGCTCCTTTCCACCCAGCCTCAAATGGTTTTGCGGAGCGGGCTGTTCAGACAATGAAGGCGGGGCTGAAGTGGATGACGGGACTCGCTTAGCACTCGTCTTTCACGTTTCCTGTTTAAATACTGCTTCCCACCCCAAACCACAATTGCACGCACTCCAGCGGAGATGCTGATGGATTGTAGGCCCAAGACAAGATTGGACCTGCTGCGCCCGGACATGAAAGTAAAAGTGGAAAGGAAGCAGGAAAAACAGAAGGGGGAACATAATCAACATGCACAAGAGAGACAGTTAAAACCGGATGACCATGTCTATGTGAGGAACTTAAGCAGTAATAACACTCAGCAATGGCTACCTGGGGTTATTCTCAGGCAGAGTGGTCCAGTCTCCCATGTTGTTAAGATGACTGACTGACTTGTGTTCCACAGACATCAGGACCATGTGTGCCTGCATCATGATACCGGCTCAGAGACGGTCAGTTCAGTTCCACGGAGCATCCTGTGGCGGGACAGACTACTTGGGGGGGGGCGTGTCTTCCAGAGACTTTGCCGGAGAGAGAGAGAGAGAGAGTCAGTCAGGTAGAGGTGTTGGTGTCCCCCGGAGAGGATAGACCTTCTCACAATAACGCACAGACCCCTTCCAGTCCCCAGCATCAGGTCCACCTAAAACTCCCTTACCAGTGCCACCTGCTAGGTCCCCGGGGATAGTGCGCAGGTCACACCGCACCCGCAAACCTCCAGATAGACTGAATATTTAAGTGGACAGTTTTGGGAGAATGAATGCTAAATCACCCATGTTTTTTTTTCAGTTGTTATATGGGTAAATTGTTGCTGAGACACCAGTATATGTTTGAGGTGTACATCAGCTAAAAGCAAACAAAACTAAAAGAAAAGAAAACATCACTGTTATTGTTTTGCAGGTTCATTTACATCTGGGGAATGTTGGAATTTAAAGGGGGAGGGTTGGTGTAACATGAGCTTTTATTTTGGAGCTTTATTTTGAAAAGACCGGCTGTTTCCGGTATATGTGTGTGCGTTACACCCTCCAATTTGGGTGTTCACAGTGCCAGCTGCTGCATGTTACTGTCGTTTTGCCAGTCCTAGATGAAGTTAATTCAAAAGACAAGAAGTTGTCGTGGGGTCCTTTTCTCTAAGCTGGAGTTGCCACAGTAGGCAACGGAATAGACCGCTACGCTACCCGGACGCCCACCAGTTTTAATATCTGCTTGTATGCAGGAATCAGGTGGACCATGAGTGGTCAGTGTCCCAGTGCAGCGCGGGGGACTGTGTGATATTGATTGTAGTGTAACAGTGATCGGAAGTGTTCTCCTCCCTGGTCGGCCATTTAATCAGCTGACAGCATTTAGGTAGTTCATGGCTGAGCTTCCTTTTGTTAATGTCGCCGAGCACAATAACGGAAGAGTCCGGGTTTGTCCGCTCCACGCGCAGTATCTGGTCGGCGAGCATGCGCTGTGAGTACTGCATGTTGGCCTGCGGTGGAACGTAAACACCAGCCAGAATGAATGAAGCGAACTCGGGGGGGGGGGGGGGGGGTGGAAAGGTTTGTAGTTGATGGGGGGGGGGGGGGTCCAGAACAGGAGAACAGTGCTGCAGAATCACTGCCACATCTTTACACCAGCCACTATTAATAATAATAATAATGATAATTAAAAAAAACTCCACTCTTTGTTTTAGCGGATTGTCTCCTAATGAAGTTCCTCAGCAAAGACTACCGGTTGATTAGTGGGATCAGGTGTCTAACTGCTTGGTTGGAACAAGAACCTTCACCCACACCGGCCCTGTCTGGATAAGACTGCCCACCCCTGATCCAGTGTTTTCAGATTAAAGAAAAGCGTATAGACCTTGCCTTGCCTAATCAGATAGACAATAGACATGATTGAATCGGAGTTTAGTTTTTGTGGTGCTGAGGATGAATCTATTTAGTGGCTCTTCTTTAGATGTGTGCACACTGAGGTCCATCCGGACAGATTTGGGAATATTCCTGAAATGAAAAAATAAATAAATAAAGAAACCCCTCTTTAGGAGATGGCAAATTTCATCATCTGCAAAGTTTGAGATCTAAAGTAAGAAAATATGTCACTATCTGAATTTTGATTTGATTGTTGTTTTGTGTGCGTGTGTGTGTGTGTGTGTGTGTGTTTGTATTTTTGGCGTATCCCTCTGGCTGTAATGTTATGCGTTTCTTAACTTTGTGGACTAAAACTTGTTTTTAAAAAAACGCGGGGGGGGGTGAAATCGGCCCCGGTCGTGTGAAGAGGGCGCCATCTCGTGGTGGGAAAGCAAAGGTACGGCGATTTGAGCCGGTCTTCCACAGCCAACCAGGAAAGCGGGTTTCCCGTGATCTGGACTGAGGCGGATGAGACCAGAACCTTTGTTCTCTCCTCCCACATCGACAATCCAAACATTAAAAAAAAAAACCTCCGAGCCGAATGACCTGGCCATGTTTCCTGCCCAATGACGATTTCATATTTGGTCTCGTTGGGTTGACAAAACGTCAATAGTTGCCTTTTAAAAAAAAAAAAAATACATATCATAGCAGAATCCTTTTCTCTGATCGGAGGAACCCACCGGAATATTTGATCTGTATCTTTTGTGTGTGTATGTGTGTGCTTGCGTGCGTGTGTGTGTGTGTGTGACGGTCGCTCAATGGAAATTAGACGCGGAACTGAAAGTGACAACATTCGAGGTGCGTGTATTTGGAGAGATGATCGCAAATGAATGCACTGTGTTCAGTTTTGCAGACCAGAAGTACGAGTCAAAATATATACGTGTTGTGATGCATGCTGTTGGTGGTGCAAGGCAAAAGACGGTGCCTGTAATTCATGTCGTGTTGTAATGGTCTTCTAATGACATCTTTATACAGCAGGTAAAGACAGACGACAAAGCTGCGTAAACAGAAAACTAAAGTGCTGAGCTGGGTGGCGCTGCTCTGATTGTATCTTAAATGTTTGGTGCTGAGAGTTAAAACCTGATTCTGATAAAAATGAAGCTGTAGATTATAGGACGTATGACTCCCCCTCGTTAAAACACATTGACTGTTCGACCCTGACCATCAGCTTTAAGAGACGCCTCATTGTCCAAAGGAACTGTAACGAGATAACATTAAAACATTATCACAAAGTTAAAAGAAGCCCCCCTCATATCTAGTCCATTGTCTTAAGGGACAAAATCTAAAGGAAATTGGTGGGGGGGGGTCTGGCTTAATTTTATCTCTAAACAAAACAAACAGCGAATATGCTCAATTGCATAAATGACAGTATACACCAATAAGCCAAAACATTAAAACCACTGATCAGTAAATTAATAACATTGATTATCTCATTACAATGGCACCTGTCAAGGGGTGGGACATATTAGGCAGCAAGTGAACAGTCAGTTCTTGAATTTGATGTCTTGGAAGCAGGAAAAATGGGCAAGTGTAAGGATCTGAGCGACTTTGACAAGGGCCAAATTGTGATGGCTAGATGACTGGTTCAGAGCATCTCCAAAACGACAGGTTTTATGTGGTGTTCTCGGTATGCAGTGGTCAGTACCTACCAAAAGCGGTCCAAGGAAGGACAACCAATGAACTGGCAACAGGGTCATGGGCCCCCAAAGGTCATTGCTGCGCATGAGGAGTGAAGGCTAGCCCATCTGGTCTGATCCCACAGAAGAGCTACTGTGGCTCAGATTGCTGAAAAAGTTAATGCTGGCTATAATAGACAGGTGTCAGGATACACAGTGCATCACAGCTCGCTGTGTATGGGGCTGCGTAGCCACAAACCGATCAGAGTGCCCATGATGATCCCTGTCCTCTGCCGAAAGCACCTACAAAGGGCATGTGAGCATCAGAACTGGAGCATGGAGCAATGGAAGACGGTGGCCTGGTCTGATGAATCACGTTTTCTTTTACATCATGTGGAAGGCCGGGTGCGTGTGCGTCATTTGCCTAATGAAGAGATGGCACCAGGATGCACTATGGGTAGAAGGCAACCCGGCGGAGGCAGTGTAATGTTTTGGGCAATGTTCTGCTGGGGAAGCTTGGATCCTGGCATTCATGTGGATGTTACTTTGACACATGCCACCTACCTTAACATCGTTGCAGACCAGGTACACCCCTTCATGGCAATGGTATTCCCTGATGGCAGTGGCCTCTTTCAGCAAGATAATGCACCCTGCCTCACTGCAAAAATTGTTCAGGAATGGTTTGAGGAACATGACAAAGAGTTCAAGGTGTTGCCTTGGCCTCCAAATTCCCCAGATCTCAATCTGATGATTATCTGTGGGATGTGCTGGAAGAACACGTCCAACCAGTGGCCCCACCTCGCAATTTACAGGACTTAATAGATCTGATGCTAACATCATGGTGCCAGATACCACAGGACACCTTCAGAGGTCTTGTGGAGTCCATGCCTCGACAGGTCAGAGCTGTTTTGATGACACAAGGGTGACCTACACAATATTAGGCTGGTGGTTTTAATGTTTTGGCTGATGGGTGTAGGTATCAAAATAAGAGACTGATGTAAACCATTACAGTTACTAGGACTGTCTGTGAATGTTCTCATTCATCCAGGTCATAGTTATCCAAAGGAATTGTATCAAGTGCAGCTGGTTACTAGAACTGTATTTACCAAAGTTTAAACTTTCCCTAGCAGTGTTGTTTATACAGTGCGGTTTTTTTCTCTCCCTAGGGATGAAAATACTGTGTACAGCTACAGCTGAATACTTTAATGTTTTGATTACTAATTTCCTGTCTTGGATTCAGCTTGTAAACAACAAAGTATTTCTCTCAGAAGTGCTATAGCTGACTGAAATATGACCGCTTAAACAGAAAGATCTATGAAATGGGAGACGAGGATTCACAACTGAAATTAATAGAGAATCAACTGTTTTAATATGGGCGCAATAAATTCATGTTGAATGGTCCACTCCAACTATTCAGCGATAGCACTGTTTTGTCCCCAGCTCATGTTCTTTAATGGGTAGTTTATTAGCCATTATGGGATTTGGAGGCATTGACCGTTGCCAAGGTTTTTGAAAGTCACTGTGGATAAAAATATCAGTTAAATCAGGGTCACGTAGCTTGCCAAGTACAATAAATGTAGTCGTGTGTCCTGCCATCATAGTTGTAATTGCACTCATTGTTTCTGTTCTCATCACTTACTCTGTCTCTCTCCATGCACTTCCACAGGTAATGATCTTCCAGTGTCCTATCTCCGCCTTTTGGCCCCACCCTTGCAGCTTTTTTCCGCTGCAATGTGGCAAGTTGTTCAGCAAGGACTAGTGGATCACTATGGGATGCTGGAGGAGTTTGTTACCATGGTGACGGAGCTGGTTCCAGAGCTGATGAGTTATAGTCAGAGGGCACAGCTCATCCTGGGACTCAGGGCCAGGGTAATAGTCCTCTGCTAATGTGTTCACTGTTGTCTAAGAGGAATGACCGAAATAAGTTTATACTCAAGGTGCAGGACAGGGCAGTCAGTATTTCTAAATCTCCACCCACTCCCAAGGAACCAAGATTTGAACAATCCAGTCTACAATACGTAAACTGCACATTTTCACATATGGACTGCTTCTGCACTTGTATTTCGACGCTGTCTGCTAATTTGCCAACGTCAGCCACCAAAGTCACATTCTACATGGTTTTTCTTAACATACAGCTTGACTAAATAAATTCTCAATCCCATGGTTTCGCCATTGTTTAGTCCAGAGTATTGGTTTCCCACCGTGTGCCATGGAGAGCTGTGTATATACGGATTTTCTTTCCAGCCCCAAACTACAACATCTGATTTCACTGATTAGTCCTCACCTGTCTGGTTGAAGGTATGTTAATCTGTGAAATCACCTGGGTTGAAAGGAAAACCTGTATACACATGGTTCTCAATGGCTCATTAGGGTATCACTGGTTTCATATTTATTTGGATGTCAGACAAAAGGAACTATGTACCAAATGCAAGTTTTCCCTCCAACTAATCACTGTACTAGGTGATGTCACACACAGTGAAATTATCTGGTTTTGTGATTGGTTGGAAAGAAAACCTGCTGCATACTCTTGGCCCTCCATAGTGCGTGGTTGCCTACCTATGTCTGTTGTAGGTATTCTTGTCAAAACAATTGCTTTCTTGGTAGCACTTGAATTGTTGATACCCCAAACATTTTCACACATGATTACATTTGTCATTTAAAAGACGCTCTTATTCAGTGTAAAATAGTCATATATGGTATGTCAAGTGTTATTTGTGAAATTGTGCAATAGGTAAGCTCAACAATAGGGCAAGTAAGAGGAGGTTCAAATTACAAATCAATATCATATATTTCACAGCCAAGAATGCATGTCATGTCAGGTTGCAAATACTGCAAGTATTCAATAAGTAGATAACAATTATAACAGTTATCAGTAGTTTAGGTGTGTAATAGGTTGATCACCACAGTACATTACAAGCACCTTATGAATGTGCAATAACCACACTTAAAGTGTAGTGCAGAGAGGGTAAAAACTATATTCACTATGTTCTGTGGCAGGGTAGGTGATAATATTTTAGTAATACTGCTATATTACAATGTCATGATAATATATGACATTTTCTGATAAAGCTATAATAGAAGAATTGAGTTAAATTTAACATGTGCAAATCAGGTGGACATAAAGACACACATACAATCACTATAAAATGCCTTTAGTGCACTGCTGATTATCGAGATGCATTTCAAGTCAGTTTTGATATTTTGATTTTTTCAGTAATTTGCATTTAACCATTCATATTAAAATCACTAATGTCTTTCTCAATGGGCATATGGCCAAGCAAGCAGCATCAAAATACACAAAAAAAGTCACAGACCGCCACATACAACAATGTACAAAAGCATTGTGTTGACTGAGAAGACACAACTAAATACATTTTTGCTATCTATGTGCCCTACTAGGCTGGTTTTCTGGTGTTAACACTTTTTTTTCTTTTTTCTTTATGTAAATCAAGCTGGTTTTGGAGTTGTGTCGTGGTGAGAACCCGGTTGACATCCAGGCCATTCAGCCTCACCTAGACCGAATCAAGGCTCCTATCAGCACCGCTAAGGACCACCATGTAAGTAATCCGTCACTGTTATTATGACATGTAACTGTAATGTGTCTGTGGCAAAACTGTTGCCAGTGGTAGAGTTGTGAGATGGACAATGGACAGTTTAGTGAAAACACAGGCTTCCGTTTATTTACACTATTTACATAATCAGATGTCTTTTTCCGAACACTGCAGCGGTGCACGAAACTCTTTCTGGAGCTTTTTCCTTCTCCGTTTTCGTCTCGTCTCAGTTTCTCCTTGTCTCATCTGTGTTTGCTTGTGTTGCTTGTCAATTTGTCAGTCCAGGACCCAGCTTCACTGCAGAATATAAAGGGCAGTTTGTTAGTTTGGCACACCTGAGGCTGATCACTAATCAGCCACGCTATTGGTCTGCTCTCCCGCGACCCATGCTCCCTCTCTCTCCGCTTGCAGCCGAGGCTAAACCATACCCCACGACTACAGTTTCATATTTGGTTGGGAGTTGAGAACGCTTGCATGATTAATTTGTCTGTGTGACACTTGTCGGACTCTTGAATGTCACTTAACACAGCTGGGGAAGATTCTTGCATTCTGTGTCTTTACATCAGACCTTACACAAATTAGTGATGAAAACAATAACAGTGCTCAATACAATCCTTGCTGTTGCCTTTTGGGGAGGAATAGTCCAATAGTTCAGTTGTCCAATAGTGTCCAATCTGATTAGGATGCCTCCTGGGCGCCTTCCTTTGGAGGTTTTCCAAGCGCATCCAACTGGGAGGAGACCCCAGGGTAGACCCAGAACTCGCTGGAGGGGCTGCATGTCCAATCTGGCCTGGGAACGCCTTGGGATCCCCCAGGAGGAGCTGGAGGGCGTTGCTGGGGAGAGGGACGTCTGGAGTGCCCTACTTAGCTTGCTGCCACCACAACCCTACCCCGGAGAAGCGGCTGATGATGAGATGAGATAGTCCAATGTTTATCTAGAAATGTTGTTTTCAGGCTTTGGAAAAAACCTTGGTGTGGTATCCTCCAAATGGGCTTAGTAGGGAGACTTCCTATAACAGTGCTTATTGGAGCACAGATAATACTGTAATTGGGTACAGGTGTACCCATAGGTCACTTCTGGCATCCTCCATAGCCCTCCACCCACCACTATCACATGCCAGGTTTGTTTCCTTACTTTTGGACCCTTCAGACACTGATTTAATACAAACCTGAGACATGTATGAAAATAAACAAGTCATGTCAGTATTAAGTGAAAATACAGATTTCCCAAGATACAATACTCAGATACATTTCTAATGCTGTGGGATGGACAGATGACTAGACAAGTGACTTTAATGCTCAGGCACTATGGAAATCAGAATCATGTTTATAGGCCATGTAGATTTACACATATATGGAATTTGACTCTGGTTTCGTGGTTGTCTGTGTATTTAACATAGAATAACAACACTACAACACAACAATCTTCAGATATATACACAAGGATTGACTTATACAGGTGAAATAAGAGGTGATAAAGTGGAATGATACAGAGAATATATCAGAGATGCTGAAATAGATGTTAGCAGGTTACTTACATACATGCCTGAGGTAAATGAACATGACAGAGCGTACCAGTATACGTATAATGTACATTACAGTATATACAAAATGGTTGGATTTATTTGACAATGTTAAGCATTCATTTGAATGACAGCCTGTGGAAAGAAACTGTTTTATTTCTGGTTGTTTTGGGGTACAGTGCTCTGTAGCGCCTACCCAAAGGGAGGAATTGGAACAGGTTGTGACCAGGGTGTGATGGGTCAGCAGTGATGTTGCCTGCCCATTTCCTGAGTTTGGAGGTGTATAAGTCCTGAAATCAAGATCAGGTTGGCACCAATGATTTTCTCTACAGACTTAACTATCTGTTGTAGTCTATCCTTGTCCTGTTAGGTGGCTGATCCAAACCAGACAGTGATGGATGTGCAGAGCACAGACTGGATTTTTGCAGTGTAGAACTGAATCAGTAGTTCCTGAGGCACATTGAACTTGCTGAGCTAATGGAGAAAGTACATCCTCTGTTGGGCATTTTTGATGATTGTGTCTATGTTGGATGCTCACCTTAGGCCCTGGGACACTGTGGAACCCATAAATCTGTAGGTTTTCACTGTAGACACCATGCTGTTGAATATGGTGAGGGGGGCAGTGCTGGGGAACTCCTCCTGAAGTCCACCATCATCTCCGCTGTTTGGAGCGTGCTCAGCTCCAGGTTGTTATAGCCGCACCAGAGGACCAGCTGATTAACCTGTCTATATGCAGACTCATCACCATCCCAGATAACACCAATGATGGTTGTGTTGTCCGCAAACTTCAGGAGTTTAACAGACGGGTCACCTGAGGTTCAGTATTTGTGTGGAGGGAGAAGAGTAAAGGGGAGAGCACACAGCCCTGTGGGGCACCAGTGGTGATTGTCCGGGTGCTGGATGTGATTTTTCCCCAGCCTCACCAGCTGCCTCCTGTTTGTCAGGAAGTTTTTAATCCACTGGCAAATGGGGGCTGGTACAGTGAGCCAGGTGAGTTTGGAGTGGAAGATATGTGGGACGATGGTGTTGAATGCTGAGCTGAAGTCCACAAACAGGACCCTTGCATATGTCCCTGGGGAGTCGAGGTGTTGGAAAATGTAGTACAATCCCATGTTGACTGCGTCCTCCACTGACCTGTTTGCTCGGTAGGCAAACTGCAGGGGATCGAGCAGCGGGCCTGTGATTTCTTTCAGGTTGGCCAATACTAGTCTCTCGAAGGATTTCATGACCACAGATGTTAGGGCAATGGGCCTGTAGTTGTTTAATCCTGTGATACGGGGTTTCTTGGGGACCGGGATGATAGTGGAGCTCTTGAAGCAGGAGGGGTCTTCACACAGCTCCAGTGATCTGTTGAAGATCTGTGTGAAAATTGGGGCCAGCTGGTCAGCACAGATTTTAAGACAGGAGGGTGACATGCCATCCGGGCCCAGTGCCTTCCTGGCCCTCTGTCTCTGGAAGAGCTGGCGCAGGTCCTCAACACAGATCCTGAGTGCGGGTGGGGGTTCAGTGGGGAAGGGAGAATGGCTGGCAGGGAGTGCAGTTGGTTGTGTGTTGTGGCCAGAGAGGGTGAGGAGTGTGAAAATTTGCTTTTCAAACCTGCTGTAAAACCCATTTAGATCATCAGCCAGTTGATGGTTCCTTGCGGTGTAGGGGGATGGTCTCCTGAAATGTATCGAAGACGAATAGATCATGCGATAAGAAAAAAAAAAAGTCTCTTGACAACAGGCCTTCTCATTGCTCCACCACGTTCTGTGCCTGGTCAGAGCTCTGGTCCTGGTTTCACTGCAAGCAGACCCAGAAATAGGTTTGCTGTTGATTATCTAACTGCTAGCAGCTGCGGCTGCTGACTGGCAATTAACCACTGCTGTGCTCTTAGTCTGCAACCGGCTTCCTAAACACTCTCCAGCTCCACACACACACACACACACACACACACACACACACACACACACACACACACACACACACACACACACTATGCGATAAGACCACTTGATCCAAAGCATCTCGCTCTACATTTTTAGAATGAGTTACTCCAGTGGCAGTCAGACCCTCTGTTAGTATCATGTTTTACCCATTGAACTACACAGCACCACATGCTCAGATGTAAATGTATTTAACATACAATTTTTCATATTTACCAGGGTTTATTTTTTTCTTGATACAATGTCCACTGTTTTGCTCCTCTGTCACGTTTTGCAGGGGCTTTGTGTAATGTTATTTGAACATGTTCTCAACCAAGCACGATTTTGTGTGTGCGCATGTGTGTGCGCATGTGTGTGTGTGTGTGTGTGTGTGTGTGTGTGTGTGTGTGTGTGTGTGTGTGTGTGTGTGTGTGTGTGTGTGTGTGTGTGTGTGTGTATGTGTGTGTGTGGCATGTTGTATTGTATTGCAGGCAACAATCAACCAAGTGGAGGAATCTGAGGTAAACTTTGTGGAGCTGGTCCATACCTTACTGGAGGACACCTCTGAAAGAGAACACTTTTTCCAGGTGAGATAAAGTTTTTCCCCCCTCCCATTCAATTTACGGTAAACATCAACAATCAAATTTCCCCCATCACCAATTGCAATTTCACAGTCTAAGAAGGCTAACCTGTCATTTTTCACATCCTCCCTGGTGAACTTGATGTTGTTGTCCACCAAGTTAATGTGGTACGTCCTGATATTTAATTTGTGGACAACACCAGGTGTCGTCCACAAATCTGAACCAATGGCTAGGTGGTGTCCCTGGATAAGACATTAGATCCCTTTTTCCCACCTCCTCCATGTACAAGTTGGCTACTATAGGTGAAACTGGGGAATTGATATCACATGTACTTTGAGAAACTTCAACACAGTTCTCAGAAAACAACCTGGCCTTTTTCTGGAAGGGCCTCAGACAGTTCACCAACTTCAAACCGAAAGCCCTCCACTCCATTAATGTTTATCATAAAAATAATGTTCTTTATGAACAACAATATGATTTTAGAGCTAACAGTACAACTTCATTTGCACTGATAATTTGTAGAAGAAATTACAAAGGCAATAGAAGACAAAGAATATGCAGTAGGGGTATTTCTGGACTTTAAAAAAGCATTTAACAGTGTAGATCTTGAGTTAATAAAAAAAAACATACAAAGATATGGTATCAGAGGGATAGGCCTATGCTGGTTATCCAGTTACCTACAGAATAGGTACCAATATGTCGAAATACAAAACTTCAAAGCACAATTACTGAAGGTTAGGTGTGGGGTACGCCAGGGCTCAGTGTTGAGACCATTGTTGTTCATATTGTACATAAACAATATATGTTAAGTGTCAAAATCCTATTCACAGATGATACAAACTTATTCTGCTGTGGAGACAGCTTGGAACAACTTTTGGATACAGTGGAAAAGGAATTGAGCAGGATGAAGAGTTGATTTGATGCAATTAAGTAACACTGAGTTTAAGGAAAACAAAATTTATAATCCTTAGGAATCGATCTACCAACTCAAGCAAGAAACTCACGATAAATGACATAGAAATTGTATCTGAAATTGAATCTGAAATTGTAAATTAAATTTCTCTGCATATTAATAGACAACAAATTAAGTTGGAATCTGCACATAAATTATATTAAAGCTAAAATATCCAAATCAATTGCAATACTGAATAAAGTCAAAGATCTACTAAATCAAGCTTCCCTGTTCCTTCGTTCTCCCATATATTACCTACTCAGTGTGGAAGTGTTGGGGAACACATACAAAACTAACACAGATCCAATCTTCAACCTCCAAAAAAGAGCTATATGAATTGTAAATAAAATCATTTACAGAGAACAGACCAACATATCCACTTTTTATCAAACTATAAAAGCACTAAAATTTAAAGATTTGGTTGATTTTTAAAGCTATTAGAATTATGTACAGAGTAATAAATCAGCAATACCTGTTATTATCCAAGGGTTGTTCCAACTGAGAGAAAGTACACACAGTTTGAGAGGAACGTGTATATTCAAAAATTAGCAGTAAGGAAAGATGCAAAACATCACTGTGTTACAACCAAGGGAGTTGGTTTGTGGAATAACTGCAGTGATGAGCTGAAAACATGTGGTACTTTATCTAAACTAAAAAGACTCTTCAAAAGCAAAATATGGAACGGTTATGAGATGGACCAGTCACCAGTTTTAGGTTTGTTTGTTTTTTTGCATTTTGTTTTGTCCAAATGGGTTGATTTTTTTTGTTTTTGTTTTTTTTTGTTTTTTGTTTTTTTGAGTCGACCGAGATACAGTGCATCCGGAAAGTATTCACACCCCTTCACTTCCCGCACATTTTGTTATGTTACAGCCTTATTCCAAAATTGATTAAATTCCTTTTTTTTCTCATCAAGCTACATACAATACCCCATAATGACAAAGTGAAAAAGGTTTTGTAGAAACTTTTGCAAATTTATTAAAAATAAAAAACTGAAACATTGCATGTACATAAGTATTCACACCCTTTACTGAGTACTTGGTTGAGGCCCCCTTGGCAGCGATTACAACCCCAAGTCTTCTTGGGTATGAAGCTACAAGCTTGGCACAGCTATATTTGGGGTATTTCTCCCATTCTTCTCTGCAGATCCTCTGGAGCTCTGTAAGGTTAGATGGGGAGCGTCGCTGCACAGCTATTTTCAGTTCTTTCCAGAGATGTTCAAGTCTGGGCTCTGGCTGGGCCACTCAAGGACATTCACAGACTTGTCCCGAAGCTACTCCTTGGTTGTCTTGGCTGTGTGCTTAGGGTCGTTGTCGTGTTGAAAGGTAAACCTTCGCCCCAGTCTGAGGTCCTGAACACTCTGGAGCAGTTTTTCATCAAGGATCTCTCTGTACTTTGCTCCATTCATCTTTCCCTCGATCCTGACTAGTCGCCCAGTTCCTGCTGCTGAAAAACATCCTCACAGCATGACGCTGTCACCACCATGCTTCACTGTAGGGATGGTATTAGCAAGGTGATGAGAGGTGCCTGGTTTCCTCCAGACGTGACGTTTGGCATTCAGGCCAAAGAGTTCAATCTTGGTTTCATCAGACCAGAGAATCTTGTTTCTCATGGTCTGAGAGTCCTTTAGGTGCTTTCTGGCAAACTCTGAGCGTGCTGTCATGTGCCTTTTACTGAGCAGAGGCTTCCGTCTGGCCACTCTACCATAAAGGCCTGATTGGTGGAGTGCTGCAGAGATGATTGTCCTTCTGGAAGGTTCTCCCATCTCCACAGAGGAACGCTGGAGCCCTGTCAGAGTGACCATCGGGTTCTTGGTCACCTCCCTGACCAAGGCCCTTCTCTCCTGATTGCTGTTTGGCTGGGCGGCCAGCTCTAGGAAGAGTCCTGGTGGATCCAAACTTCTTCCATTTACGAATGATGGAGACCACTGTGCTCTTCGGGACCTTCAAAGCTGTAGACATTTTTTTGTACCCTTCCCCAGATCTGTGCCTCGATACAATCCTGTCTCGGAGGTCCACAGACAATTCCTTTGACTTCATGGCTTGGTTTCTGCTCTGACATGCACTGTCAACAGTGGGACCGTATACAGACAGGTGTGTGCCTTTCCAAATCCTGTCCAATCCATTGAATTTACTACAGGTGGACTCCAATCAAGATGTAGAAACATCTCAAGGATGATCAGTGGAAAAAGGATGAACCTGAGCTCAATTTTGAGTGTCATAGCAAAGGGTGTGAATACTTATGTACATGCAATATTTCAGTTTTTTGTTTTATTAAATTTGCAAAAATCTCTACAAAACCTTTTTCACTTTGTCATTATGGGGTATTATATGTAGATTGATGAAAAAAAAAAGGAATTTAATCCATTTTGGAATAAGGCTGTAACATAACAAAATGTGGGGAAAGTGAAGGGGTGTGAATACTTTACGGATGCACTGTAGATATCACAGACACTGATGGCTGTAGGCCTTTCTAACAAGTCCCCAGACACCGACACTGCCCCTCACCCAACCCCCCACCCTTTGACCCCCCTCTCCATACCGGAACACAACATACACCTACACAACATGCACACACTCACATGCACAAACAATGCAATATATCGACCTGTCCTACGGTACCCTCTGTATGTGGACACTTTGCATGAAGCCCGCACTACCCTTCAAATAATTGTTATTCTACAACAACTTCTCATTCTGTAAATAACTTCTTATTTAAAATTCTCATTTAACATTTTGTAAAAAGAGTACTTGCCATATTCCCAGTGTTTTCCCCATTATTGTGCCTTTTTTTTATTCATTTTTATTTTATCTATATTTTATTACTCTTAACTTTTACCTTACTGTTTGCTGTTCATTTTCCCCTCTTGCACCAAAATACCAAGTCAAGTTGCTTGTGTGTTCTTGAACTACTTGGCAATAAATATGATTTTGATTCTGAATCTAAATGCTTCCCCGGAAGCTGCCAAGACAAATTTCACAAAAAGATCCTCGATAATATAATTTCATGCACCTATGTGGAATAAATTGTTTTTCTCAGCGTTACTTTTAAGCCTCTTAAGAAGAAAGCACGGGGGCGTCCGGGTAGTATAGTGGTCTATTCCATTGCCTACCAACACAAGTATTGCTGGTTCGAATCCGCGTGTTGCCTCCAGCTTGGTCGGGCATCCCTACAGACACAATTGGCCATGTCTGCGGTCGGGAAGCCGGATGTGGGTATGTGTCCCGGTTGCTGCACTAGCGCTTCCTCTGGTCGATCAAGGCACCTGTTCGGGGGGGAGGGGGAACTGGGGGGAATAGCATGATCCTCCCACGCGCTACATCCCCCTGGCAAACTCCTCACTGTCAGGTGAAAAGCGGTTTGCGATTCCACATGTATCGGGGGAGGCATGTGGTAGTCTGCAGCCCTCCCTGGATCGGCAGATGGGGTGGAGCAGTGACTGGGATGGCTCAGAAGAGTGGGATAATTGGCCGGGTGTATTGGGGAGAAAAAAAAGGGGGGGAGAATGAACGCACAGGAGGAACTTCTGCTTCTGTCTGTTGTTCTACTAAGAGAAATCAATCAAACTATCCTGAGCCCAAAAAATACACAATATCATTGTCCTTATTCGTCTTTTTTGCAGAAGCTCAATGATCTTTGCACACATAAGCCTTCCCAGGGTGTCTTTGTTACTAGAGTTTAGGTGTGTATGTCTCTGGTGTCCGGTTTCTCTCCAGGGGGCTCCTCTATCTGTGTCTATTAAAAACACATACAGTATGTGGGTTGGTAAATAAGCCGCAGGTGCACCTTGTGATCCCAATAGACCACTCTTCTGCCTCTCCACCAACAGTCACTATCCGCCCTTACCTACTACACCCTACATTTTCATATCTCAAATACAAACACACTGGTGTAAAAGCTACCACAATATTAGAAATATTACAGTGGAGAATGATTTAACAACAGACCACAAAATCTCACCAGATTTAAGGAATTCAGATGCCTCGATGTACTACAGGCAACACCTGTATATGCCAGATTTCTCAAGCAGGTTTCATATGAGATGAGGACAAGACCTTACACAAGTTATCGTTAACAAGAATTGCACATGCCAGCTTAAAAGTGGAATAGCAGAGAGTCATTAACATTGACAAATTGGACTTCCGGTTATGGCGAGGGACTAGGAGGTCGCACATCTCAAGCTCTGCAGCTACCGTGTAAATTAATCCTACAATACTAATCCGAATCTTGTCTAAAGTCACGCAATACGTGTATAAGAGTACCCAGAACTAAAATGTCAGGGAAAAACCCGAAAGAAAAGGCAAAGAGAGAAAAAGAGAAGGAGAAAAGGAAATCGCGACACGAGGAAGAGGCTGAGAAGGTTAGCGACGCCATGCAGGTTGAAAATATGGCTAACGAAGGAGACGACCACGAGGAAGAAGATGACGAAATGTTAGACACAGATAAGAATAGCAACCTAGATATCATGAAAGCCATACAGTCTTTGAAAAGTGGACTTTACAAGAAAATTGATGGAGTGCAAGCGACAATTGCAGATGTAAAGAAACAAATACAGGAATGCATGGGTCGCATGGAACAGGCTGAACAACGGATTTCTGACGTGGAGGACGACGTTAAGAAGCTAACACCCCGAGTTAGCACGCTGGAAAGCACCGTCAAAAGCCTTACTGACAAAGTGGAGGACTTGGAATGCAGGAGTCGGCGAAATAACGTAAGGTTGGTGGGCCTACCGGAGAAAGAAGAGGGCCAAGATGCACCTGCATTTTTGGAGAAGTGGTTGCCGGAGGCTCTGAACATGGATCCGCGGGAGGGCTTGGTAGTGGAGCGGGCTCATAGAATCGGCGCTCCGGTAGACTCTCGCACGGGTCGTCCAAGGACATTGATCATGAGGTTCATGAACTTTAAGGATAGGGAGCGAGTACTAAAGGCAGCCAAAACCAAGGGACAGGTCCTTTACAAGAACACGCCGGTCCGTTTTCACATCGACCTCTCTGCTGGGGTGCACAAGATGCAGCGCGACTACGATCAGGTCCGGAAGAAGCTGAGAGACCGGGGGATCCACAAGCACAGAATCATCTTTCCAGCCCGGCTCCTGGTAACACACGACGAGAGACCCCACACCTTTCAAACCCCAGCAGAAGTGGAGAGGTTTATTCAATCCCTCGGATAAGGACTGATGCAGTAGGCTATTAAGCTCACTTTATTTTATTTTATTTCCATTTACACCAAAGATGTAGCTACGTGTTCGGGCTGTCGCCATTTTGTTTTTGTTTAGGCTTTATTTTTCTACCTGGACAGGACGGAGTCTGGTTTATAGCTAGACTATTCAGCTTTTGTGGAAGGCACTTAACCCTGAATGAGAGACAATGTCCAAGCACCAGCCGAAATGACATGGGCACATCCAAGTAGGCCTAGGCCTAAGGGACAGAGTCATCATCGGTTTATGTGCCTGTTGGAGGAAGGAAGGCCCAATGCATCGCGGACTCTTGTGACCAGGCTACAGACTTTTCCCTCTCCTCGCCTTCCAGTCTGCATGCACGGGTTCCAGGTTTGTGTATGTGTTCGGGTGGTTAATGTTATATATGCCTACATGTTGTAAGTGTTGCACAGTTCATTACTGATGTTATGTGTGATTAGTATGTAGAAAAAGTAAGATAGCGAGCTGGAGCGAGAAGAAAAGAAAAGGTAGAGAAACTCGTTTTAGCGGTAGTTAAACGTGGGATGGGAGGGGATGTCCAGAGTTCCTGGACTTTAGGTTCATATGGGGTTGAGGGTGGGTTGTTGTGGTTTCATTTTATTATTTATTCTTTCATCAGTGGGTGTGGTTTGTCAAAGTACTTCTTCACTACGGTTCCTAATATAACATACCGGAATCAATGTAAGAGAGTTGCAAGGTAAAATTTACTTCGTGGAATTGTAGGGGTTTGATCAAACTCACAAAGGTGAAACAGGTAATGAGCAGGATAAAATCCTTGAAATCAAAAATCGTTTTTTTACAAGAAACACACAAGGTGGATGAGGACGTTCCCAAAATAGCAAGACGATGGCAGGGTCAAGTGTTGTCTGCTCCTTACACCGCTCAAGCTAGAGGGGTTATGATACTAATTCATAAATCGGTTCCATTACGGGTACAGCATGTAGTTAAGGACCCTGCAGGGAGGTATATTATAGTCCAGGGTAGGTTATTATCTGAAACCTTAACTTTGATAAATGTTTACGGCCCCAATGAAGATGACTCTAAATTCTATAATAGTCTGTTTTTGACTGCTTCAAATCATCCTGGGGAATACATAATAGCTGGTGACTTTAACTGTACGTTAGATCCTTCAAAAGACAGGTCAACTGGTTTAGATGATACCCACAGTAAGTCCAGAAAGACGATACACCATTTTATGAAGGAATTGAATCTGTTTGATGTTTGGAGGCATGGTAAACCGAACGCAGTAGAATATTCCTGCTATTCCGGTACTCATAGAACTCACTCACGCATAGACTACTTTTTGGTTTCAGCGCTACTTGTCTCCAAAATAGATGAATGTCATTATAGTAGTATAGTTCTGTCTGACCACGCTGCAGTATCCTTGACCTATGAAGATAATAACTTAGTGTGCGACCCCCCGAGATGGCGTTTTCAACCCAGGTGGCTTGCGGATCCTACATTCATAGATTTCTTAGATAAGCAGATTGACCTGTATTTTGAATGTAACAAGTCCCAGACTTCTGCTAGCACAAGGTGGGAGGCTTTCAAAGCCTTTATCAGGGGCCAAATCATTTCCTTCACTAGTTCCAAGAAAAAGGCTACACGACTTGAAATGAAGACATTAGATGAGGAAATTAAAAAACTGGAAACAGAAATATATAATAATAGAAATATACCTACAGATGTTCATACAAGACTGCTACTGCTTAGAGCACAGTACAATGAACTGGCAGCTAATAAAGCGGCTGCTGATTTAATGAGACTCAAACAGTCCCACTATGATCAGGGGGAAAAGCCAGAAAAACTTCTAGCATGGCGCATTAAACAACAACAAACAGAAAGGTCTATTAATTGTATTGAAGTCCCAAGTGGTAGAACTATAGTGGACCCGACAGAGATTAATGAAGCCTTTAGAGACTTCTACGGGAAATTATACAGCTCTGAGTGCTCTCCTAATCTGGACACGCAAACACAATTCCTAGACAATCTTAATATTCCTAAAATTTCGGAAGAGGAAAGTAGAGTATTAGATCAAGATGTAACTGCATTGGAAATTGCAGAAGCAATTGGGTGTATGCAGGCTGGAAAATCAGCGGGTCCAGATGGCATCCCTATAGACATTTATAAAAAATTTCAAATACCACCCCTCTTGGAGATGTTTCAGGAATCCTTTGAGAATGGTCTTCTCCCTACATCTATGAGGGGCGCCCTAATCACTTTACTCCCAAAACCGGGGAAACCAAATACAAAATGTGAAAATATGCATCCAATTAGTCTCCTAAATTCTGATACAGAAATACTCTGTAAAATTCTTGCAAGAAGATTGGAGGATCTTCTACCTAGAGTAGTGGGAGAAGACCAGAATGGATTCATTCAAGGGAGACAGGGTTTTCATAACGTTAGACGAGTGCTCAATATTTTATACAGTCAGAGGGAGGCGCCTGACACGGCCTTACTTTCACTTGATGCAGAGAAGGCCTTCGACCGTGTTGAATGGCCTTATCTGTTTGAGGTGTTAACACGATTTGGCCTTGGGGATACATTTATCAAATGGGTAAGATTGCTTTGTACAGGGCTTACTGCAGAAGTTTTGACGAATAGTAAGGTTTCTAAACCTTTTAACATTTGTAGAAGTTGCCCTCAAGGGAGCCCTTTATCGCCTTTACTTTTTATCCTAGCGATAGAACCATTTGCTATAGCGGTGAGGACACACAGCCATATTTATGGAATTCGAGAGGGACATCTGGAACACAGGGTAGCACTCTTCGCCGATAATGTGATATTAATGCTTAAAAATCTGCATAAATCTATCCCAGCGCACCTAAGCCTTATTGAATCATTTGGGAAAATATCTGGTTATAAAGTTAATTACTCCAAATCATCTATAATGTTACTGAATGAAACAGAGAGGAAGAATGGTCTTGTTTATGCTTCTACCTTCAACCCAACAGACACATTTACATATCTGGGAATAAAAATTGTCCCTGAGGTGAATAAGATTGCTCAGTCAAATTATGAGCCCATCCTGGACGCTAGTATTGCTTCGATAGAGCGTTGGACATCCTTACCTATTTCAATGATCGGCAGGATTAATATCCTAAAGATGAATATACTTCCCAAATTTCTTTATTTGTTCCAGAATATCCCCCTACCCCCTCCTTCATCTTTGTTCACGAAAATCAAGAAACTGTTTACCAACTTTATTTGGCAAAATAAACGTCCTAGATTACGTCTATCTTTACTTTATCTACCATATGATCGAGGAGGCCTGAAATGTCCAAATATCCAATGGTATTACTGGGCAGCACAATTAAGGTCGATGATGTTTTACTTCTCACCTGGAAGTCCCCCAGCTTGGATTGATCTGGAAGCCTGCTCTGTTAAACCGGGCTTACCATTGCACCTGTATTTGTATTCAGCAGACCGTAAATATCTGAAGAAAAATACAGACAACCCTATAATATTGAATATGATTGATGTTTGGTTCGATGCTTGTATTTGAATGTAAATATGTCCCGGTCACGCTTCAGTCCTATTTGGGGTAATGCCAATTTCAAACCAGGGCAAAATGATAGGGGATTTAAATTATGGGCTGAAAAGGGGTTAAGGAAAGTGCAAGACATGTACAGGGAGGAAGATGAAGTATTCATGTCCTTTGAGGAAATATCTACCAAGTATGACATTCCAAGGAATCATTTTTTCAAATATCTTCAGCTAAGGAGTTTTATATCCTGTCAAAGCCATTCATTAGACATTCCTACCATTTCTATATTAGAAGTTGCAGTCACAAAACACTGTTATGATAAAGGTTTAATTTCAACTATGTATGACTTATTTGTATCTGGATCTGATGAATCATCAGAGACAAAATTGAGATTATGGGAGGGAGATATAGAGGAGGAAAACTATCTTTAGAAGAATGGAGTGAGGCATGTAAAGAGGCCCAGAGACAGACAGTTAGCAGCAACCTAAAGCTTCTACAGTATAAATGGCTGATGCGTACATATATAACTCCTGTTAAATTGCACAAGTTTAATGACAATATTCCTGATACCTGTATTAAGTGTAGTGAGGCAAGGGGGACGCTGTTTCACTGTATATGGGAATGTGTGGAAGTGAAAACCTTCTGGCAAGATGTTGTTGATATGATTGATCAAATTTTGTCAAAGAAATTACCATTGAGTCCAAAGCTTTTTATTCTTGGTTTATATCCTACCACCCCACATTTACATAGCAATGAGTTCAGATTTATAGATATGTGTATATTACAAGCAAAATGTGTAATTGCTCTTAATTGGAAAAGTGTTGATGGACCAAGAATTGGTATGTGGGTTAAAGAAATGGCTTCAAACATGTCAATGGAAAAGATAATGTATATTGTTAGACGTAAACAAAGTGTTTTTGATAAAATCTGGGGATTGTTTCTGTACTTCTTAAGACGTAATACTAATGTTGGTAACTTGCTTCATCAAGAACCAGCTCTGGGGGAGTAGAACAACTCTATCTGACTGTTTATATGCGTAAAAGCAACTGGAAAAAAAACCACACCCTCTAATCAGTCTGTGAAAGAAATTATTGTTATTATTATTTTATTTTATTATTTTTATTAATTGAATTTTTATCTTTATTATCTTCTTTAACCCTGCTTTGAATTGTATTACTTGTTATAGGGACGGGGTTATGGGGGGGGGTAGGGTGAAAATGTTTGCTGTACTGTGCTATTACTTGTTTTGATGTAATTTGCAAACAAAATTCAATAAACATATTGCTTAAAAAAAAAACATTGACAAATTGTTAGTACATATAAAATTGCACTCACTTCTGCTTTTTCCGAACATTGCCATGTAATGTAATGTGTTCAGGATGCTAGCTATTTCCCCGCCTTATAATACTAATCTGCTCACTAGTCTACAGTTGTTTTAGAGATGAATTTTAAAGATTTTTTTGGGGGGGGGGCTGGGTTGCACCATGCCACATTTCTTAGTTTTAGATATTTATGATGTCAGTTAGGGCTGTATAGACTATGTGCACACAGCCTTAATGTGAAATGTACAACAAAGTGAACTATCTCTCTCTCTCTCTCTTTCGGTATAGGAGATCTTTCCTGTTCATTTTGGATCAAAGTATGACACAGCACTCGAGATGCTGGTGTGGGAGTTTATATCAAGACTAGAGAAGATCCTGCCAGTTCCAGACTTCACACAGGTGCCTTTTTTAAACAACTTTGGCATGCTTGGTGTCCAATATGCATCATAAGTGTTTAACAATTATGACGATAAAAGATCTCCTATAGAACTTTTCTAAAGCTAACCTGAGTTCAACATAAAAGATGCATCACTTTGACTTAAACCAGTACATTCCATTCCAGGACTGAGTCTGTCGGTTTCTAGAGAATAATTGGCTTTTTCAGGAAGTTTTCGGTGCTGACTTCTGCACAGAAAACTTGGGGGGGCGTCCGGGTAGCACAGTGGTCTATTCCGTTGCCTACCAACACGGGGCTCGCCAGTTCGAATCCCCATGTTACCTCCGGCTTGGTCGTGCATCCCTACAGACACAATTGGTCATGTCTGTAGGTGGGAAGCCAGATGTGGGTATGTGTCCTGGTCGCTGCATTAGCGCCTCCTGTGGTCGGTCGGGGTGCCTGTTCCGGGGGAAGGGGGAACTGAGGGGAATAGCGTGATCCTCCCACGTGCTACGTCCCCCTGGCTAAACTCCTCACTGTTGGGTGAAAAGAAGCGGCTGGCAACTCCACATGTATCGGAGGAGGCATGTGGTAGTCTGCAGCCCTCCCTGAATCGGCAGAGGGGGTGGAGCGGCGATTAGGATGGCTTGGAAGAGTGGGGTAATTGGTTAGATGCAACTGAGGAGAAAAATTTTTTTTAAAAAAGAAAGAAAGAAAACTGGGGGGGGTAACTGTCCAGGGCCTATCAGCGCCTTCTGAAACTGAGACAAATAAAGAAGAGATTTAGTTGGGCTTCATTGCCTCCCACATCTCTCCATCTCCTGATATGGTCTCTCTACTGCTGGCCCTACTTTCCCACCTCAGAGAAGAATGTTTTTTCTCCCTAGTGTCAAATGATAAAACCAATCACTAAATTGATTGCTGAATTTGTCTACCATGGGTATTTTGTGTAACAAACCAGGACACTGCCTTCACATTGTTAGAAACCACACTAAACCTTATGGTGCCTCTGTACCAATTACCATTGAGGCCAGACCAGATGCTGTTAACTCCTCTATTACTCTGACGTCCATCTCTCCTGTTATTTCTGCTTGAATTACTTCCCAGTTATATTCAGGCGAACAGTAGGGTTGGGTAAGCACCACTCGCCCGGGGGGGGGGGAGTTTCAGATAGTGTATGAGGTTAGTGCAACTGGGCAAGGGCAGAAAAATCTCATCAGCAAACCTCTTTTGCAACACAGCCGCTTCTGTTCTCTGGCTCTGTGAGAGAAGGCCAACGCACAAGAGTGTGGATGGGGATCTTTTGAAAGAGTTCATCTCAGAATTGCAGTCATCAGGGAAAGGGTGTTGATCCTGCCCACACTTGAAGGAGATGGGAAGGGTATATCTGAAGTGTGTAGCCTCTGTCAGATTGCGCTATCTAATGATCAACATCTCATAAACCCTGAAAGTGAGGATCCAAACACCAAACCTAGTACACAAATGTATGGATCATTTCCTTCCAAAATACCAAAGAGGACCATCTGTCTGAGCATGGTGACTCTGTAATGAGCTAACACTGATTGAAATTTATCAAATGCCCAATAACCCGTAGTTTCCCTAGTGTTCGTGACATGACAGATGTGATTTCATGATTGGGGAAAATGCAAAGCAGAGCGTGTGCACCACTCCTGACAGATATGTTATGCATGGCTAACGCCTCAGGATTTAGCGTTGTGTGGTGGGCCATGACTAATGCAAAGCGATATCCCCATGAAAGAGGATGGGCGCACGTGCACCTTGTGGGCCGCTTTTGCTTCCCTCCATCTCTTAACCAATGCTCAATCCCCACTCACCACATAATGTTACAAATCACTTTGCAGAAAAACAATTTCAACCAAGACATAAAGGTAACAATAATGAATTGAATAAAAAAAAACGAAATTAAAGCTGCTAAAAGGGAGTTTTTGATTTTTGACTTACATCCCCTTGTGGACAAAAGCGGTGGTGTTTCGCAGAAGGCATCATTTCACGTGAGCATTGCCTATTGTCACAAATATCTCCATTCGGCCTCGAGTAGTTTTTGCATTTATTTTGAAGAGAAGAGTGAGAGGTGTAGTGGTATTATGGGAAAAACAGCTGTTTGCAATATAAACAGAAATGGGGTAATGTAGCTAAGGTTGTGGCCATCGGTGTCACCAGGTCATTTTGCTGGGGCTTAAGCCCTGAACATTTTGAGTGTAACCCGTAATATAATTTATAAATTTAAGCCTATGTGAAGCCCGACAAAAAAAAAGAAACGTCGGTGATGCAGGTCTCTAAACTAACTCTGTGTGTGTGTGTGTGTGTGTGTGTGTGTGTGTGTGTGTGTGTGTGTGTGTGTGTGTGTGTGTGAAAGAAAATGTCATATTCCAATAAACTAATGTTAACAAATACATTTAACTTTTATTCTCTTGTCTGGTACTGTAGCATGTCAATAAATGCTTAATGATAGCAGTTGTGAAGTATTCTGCTTCTACTCAATGCTTATACTAATTACTAACAACTACTAGTATTTTTAACATCACAATTCATAATTAATCTGGAGAGTAAACAAATTTTGAGGTACACATTTCAATTTTTCAATGATTAAGACAAGTACTTTGAATGTAAATAAGGTGCCGGAGTGCATAAAAATGCATCAAAATAGAGCTTGTTTATCAAAAAAAATTTCCGGGGGAGGATCCCCCGGACCCCCCTACAGAAGTCTGGCTAAGCCCCAAATGTCCTCAAATCCTGGAAACGCCCCTGGTTGTGGCTATGTATCCCATCTGTGTGTCATAAATTGTTTTGTCAGATTGTGCAGGGAATCTGGCCCAATATCTAACGTTCCTGCTCATTGTGTCGTTTTCTTACGTCGGTCATATGAAGGTATCAAGATTAAACTGAGACTGACAAATAATCAGTGAAAAACTTGCAGCAGCTTAAAGATCTCATCTCATCTCATCATCAGCCGCTTCTCCGGGGTCGAGTCACGGTGGCAGCAAGCTAAGTAGGGCACTCCAGACGTCCCTCTCCACAGCAACGCCCTCCAGCTCCTCCTGGGGGATCCCAAGGCATTCCCAGGCCAGATTGGACATGCAGCCCCTCCAGCTTAAAAATATGCAGAGAAAAATGCAAAAAGAAAGAACAAAGGAATTTGATTAAGCCATTTAAAAGCAGTTCTAGCAACCTTCACTCCTTGGCTTCAATCTGTATTGTGGATGTGTAGCCATATTCCACCATTACAACATGCCACAGTTACAAAATGGGGTGTTAGTTGTAGTGCCTATGCTATGATATGAAGAACAATTCTAAAAAATAGCCCTAAGCTGATTCTCCTTAATTTTGAATAATAAGATTGTGGAAGTTTGGGGCATCTCATCTCTCATCTCATCATCAGCCGCTTCTCCGGGGTAGGGTCGCGGTGGCAGCAAGCTAAGTAGGGCACTCCAGACGTCCCCCTCCCCAGCAACGCCCTCCAGCTCTGCCTGGGGGATCCCAAGACATTCCCAGGCCAGATTGGACATTTAGTCTCTCCAGTGAGTTCTGGGTCTACCCCAGGGTCTCCTTGCAGTTGGACGTGCTCTGAAAACCTCCAAAGGAAGGCGCCCAGGAGGCATCCTAATCAGATGCCTATGCCAGTTTAGGGCATATTTTCATCATATTCATATCAGTAATTCCAGGCACAGAAATTAAAATATGCATACTCTAAACAGAGCTTAATCTCAAGTGCAGGATGAGAACTAGTCAATATGGATTAAAGAAAAAGAGACACCCCCCATGTCAAATATACTCCCTAGTTTATTTTGACTTGAGTCTAAATGAGCCGATGTGATGTGAAATCTGCAGCCTGTAACAAATAAATGTAGGGAAAGCACTTTAATAAAGCTAGTTGCTTAATCTCTTTTCATAGATGGTAGCGTGGCTTGGAGACACTCCGTCATTCTTAGATGACTGTTTACAATCCTTTTCCCCACCAGAAGACATGAAGGCTATACTTGAGCACCACAGAAACCTTGGCCATATCGAAGAGAAAGGTGGGTTGCTGTTGGTAGGTAGTTTTGCATCATAACTTTGGCATTTGTGCCACAAGATTTTTGAAAATTGATGGCTTGAGTTGGCTAAAGGGTCGACACTTAAAAGAAGAGCAACATTTCAGCTACAGTGACAGACTCCTTGTGTCTCAAGTGTCTCCGTTGTTCCCTGTGGTTACCATTTATTTACATCTAAACAGGGAATTCAGAAGCACAGAGCAAGAGAATACCAGTGTAATTAGCATCAATTTCACATACATGTTTCAATTATTTGGGAAATGCCCAGTCATCATTCAGGACTTGGGTGGCACTCAGATATGCTAAGCATTATGTCCAGGTGGCGTGGTGGTCTATGCCATTGCCTACCAACACGGGGATTGCCAGTTCGAATCCCCATGTTACTTCCGGCTTGGTTGGGTGTCCCTACAGACACAGTTGGCCTTGTCTGCGGGTGGGAAGCCGGATTTGGGTATGTGTCCTCCTCTAGCGCCTGCTCTGGTCAGTCAGGGCGCCTGTTTGGGGGGGAGGGCAAACTGGGGGGAATAGCGTGATCCTCCCACCCGCTAAATCCCCCTGACGAAACGCCTCACTGTCAGGTGAAAAGAAGCAGCTGGCGACTCTACATGTACTGGAGGAGGCATGCGGTAGTCTGCAGCCCTCCCCGGCTCCGCAGAGGGGGTGGAACAGTGACTGGGACGGCTCGGAAGAGTGGGGTAATTGTCCGGATACAATTGGGGAGAAAAAGGGGAAAATTCCACAAAAATAAAAAAGCCAAGCATCCACTTATTAAATAGGAATAGTAATAGGAATATTAAAATGCTTTTTTGTAATAACACCAGATGGCAAACAAATGTACTTTCTATCCAATAAGTTACATTCAGAGTTTCAATTCCAATGGGTAAGGGTATACAGTCCAATGATCAGAATCTCAATTTTTTTTTTCTGTTTACATTTTGCCAAGTGACAAATGGACCCACGTTTGATATGCCAATGCTTTTTATCTTAATACTGAACCGTTTGGACTGGGCTAAGGCCTCGGTAAACCATTTCCGCGCTCCATTTCAGATCCCAGTTTATTACCAATGGACGACTGCATCCTCTCCTCCCTGTCCTTGCCTCCATCGACCAGACATGTCATTAACACAGCCTCCCACATGTCAGCCCTTGAAGACTCCCCCCTCCCAGAGAAAGAAGAGCAATACGACATTCTCGATGACCAGGTAGAGAGCGATTCAGAGAGACTCGCATATAACCTGAGAGAGGAGCAGTGGCTGAGGGCTCAAGGCAGCAATAGTAAATTCTCACAGGAAGTGGACTCCACAGACATCGCACCTTCCATAGAGCCTGAGGCCACAGGTTCAGCAACCAGCGATAACATGAGGGGAGGGCGGATCCTGAGGAAGAGGAAACTGAGTGGGGGCTTGGATGCTCCCTCAAAACGACTTACAGAGGCATCTGCTTATCTGTAAGATATGTATAATCATGTATACTGTATATATATTATGTTATTTGTTACATATGAGGACATCAGTGATCATAGGTGCCAAGTATTTGAAATGATTGTGAGTGCCGATGTCAGCAATATGCTTCCGGACGTCCGGGTGGCGTGGCGGTCTATTCCGTTTCCTACCAACATGGGGATCGCCGGTTCGAATCCCCGTGTTACTTCGGGCTTGGTCAGGCATCCCTACAGACACAATTGGACGTGTCTGCAGGGGGGAAGCCGGATGTGGGTATGTGTCCTGGTCACTACACTAGCACCTCCTCTGGTCAGTCAAGGCGCCTGCTCAGGGGGGAGGGGGAACTGGGGGGACTAGTGTGAGCCTCCCACGCGCTACGTCCCCCTAGGGAAACTCCTTACTGTCAGGTGAAAAGAAGCGGCTGGCAACTCCACATGTATCTGAGGAGGCATGTGGTAGTCTGCAGCCCTCCCCGCATCGGCAGAGGGGGTGGAGCAGCGACTGGGATGGCTCAGAAGAGTGGGGTAATTGGCCAGATACATTTGAGGGGAGAAAAGGGGGGGGATCCCAAAAAAAAAAGAAGCAACGTGCCTCCGCCTCATAATCTCTCCCCTATCTTGCCTGTCTCTTTCATTTTAAGATAGGTATGAAATCCTAGAAGTATATCTGGAAAAGACAACCACACTTGTTGTCTTCATAGCCAGCAAAAACACTCAATTTCAAGCTTATCACTTAAATTCAATCATGATCCGCTGAGAACGTTGACATGTTGGTCTAAGGAGGGTGTGTGTTTTAACTTTTACAGTGACTCCTCATTGGAGAGTTCAGGTCAATCTCCTTTAATTTCCATATGGGGAGAATACACAGGTATGTGCTGTTACAGATGTATGCATGAATTAATTTATATATATATATATATATATAATTGTCAGGTTTGTTCACCGGCATGACTGATAGTTAAGTCTTTTATACATTCTTTCAATAGTGTTTTAACTTTATGCCCCCATGTCAGTAACACCTCTTGTCTCATTTCAGATCCGGAGGAGGCTTCTTACCAAGTGACAGCTGATGCCAAAGTCCCCTGGTCGGATGAAGAGACTCTCAACCTGCTAGACATCTGGGGGAAGGACTCGGTGCAACGGGTTTTGAAAGGCTGCCTGAAAAACCGGCCCATATTCACTCTCATCTCACAAAAGATGGCGGAGAGGGGCTACATGAGAACTGTGGAGCAGTGTCAGACCAGAATCAAGCGGCTAAAGAAATGCTTCCGCCAGTGCCTCCACAACAAAAGGTGGGTGTAGATCTATCTATAATCTATCTGTCTGTCTGTCATTCTAATGTATTCTGTCTGGCTTTTGTTCCTTTTGTCTGTCCGTCTTTCTGTTGTGTCTGTTGTTCTTTCCTTTCATAATTGTTTCCTTTCATTATCTTGCATGATTTTAAGTTAAGTCCATTATCATCATCATCATGATATTATATCCTATAATATATGATATAATATATGATACATGATATTCATCCTGTTTGCCTGCTGTGGTTGTACAAATTTTTCAATTCAGACAGTTGGTCTGGTCATGGATGTAGAGCATTTGACGATCATTAGAAATCTGGCAGTAACTGCACTTAATTTTTTGGTTAATCTTTAATCTTTTTTATTTATCCATCCATCCATTATCCAAACCGCTTATCCTGGTCACGGGGATGCTGGAGCCTATCCCAGCAGTCATTGGGGGGCAGGCGGGGCAACACCCTGGACATGCCGCCAGTCCATCACAGGGCCGACATACACATACACATTCACACCTAGGTACAATTTAGTACGGCCAATTCACCTGACCTACATTTTTTGATTCAATATGGTTTAATTTGACTCGGTACAGCTCATACGATAATGAAAATATAGCAGGCTACATAATGGTATGAGAATCCAAAGTTCAGACATGGCAGACTACATATAGAATATCTGATTTTCTACAACAATGTGGGAAGTCTTCAAAGTCCTACGGTTCTTAAAAAGTGTGTGTGTGTGTGTGTGTGTGTGTGTGTGTGTGTGTGTGTGTGTGTGTGTGTGTGTGTGCGCGCACGCGCGCGTGCATGCATGCGTGTGTATGAGAGAAAGAGGTGGGGGGGGAATTACTGAGTCCTGTATAGTTCAGGCCAGATGTGAGTGTGTTTATAACTCAAGGATAATCTAGTTAAGGCAGTTGAGGCCTGGTTTGGCTCAAGGTGTTTATGCACTGTTTTGTGGTCTCATGCTAGGTATGAAGCTACAGTCTCAAACCTAGACAAGAGAACAATGTCTTTTCTACAACAGTTCACAAGGATACGAATGGAAACGCACAAGACAAACGCAATACAATGGCCAAGCCACTTTAAGGTCACAGCCTTTACACAATTTATCACGAGTTCCTTCCCTTTTGGTTCCTCCTCATGTGGCTACAGTTACAACATGAAGACCCAATCACTTTAGACACAACATTAAGAAGAAGAGAGACTGTGTATGTTGTGCTTGGTGATATGGAAAAACATGATCCTAATGATAATCATAGGGAATTTCCAACACAATATCAATGTGTATAGCATGATATCTGGTTACATATACAAGAATACCATATTTAAGAATAGACTTCTGGTTCATCATATAGGTTCCTCCTTGGTAATAATATCAAACCAAAACTAGTTTTCAAATAATACTCCCACAAATATTTCAGAAGTTTTAGGTAATATAGTCTCAATTATCATCAGTTTGGATGACATGATTACTTATCATGATATGACAACATCCAAATTGTGAACTTTAGGAGATCCAGGAAGACCACCCCACCCCCACTGCACATGCAAACGGTGAAGAGGTGCATATTATGGATAACATCCAATTCCTGGGAATCCATATAACTGGTGAAGAAAGCACAACAGAGGCTTTTCTTCCTCAGGAAACTTAAACAAGCCGGTCTCCCCTCTCAGCTGCTGGTCAACTTTTACAGAAGCACAATAGAAAGCATCCTCTGTCAATGTGTCACAGTGTGGTATGCCAGCTGCACAGCAGAGAGCAGGAAGGACTTGGCCCGGGTGGTAAAGACAGCACAGAGGATTGTGGGAGCTGTGCTCCCGGACCTGGATGCTGTGTATGCTGGCTGCCTACAGAAGAAAGCCAGCAACATCAGCAAAGACGCAACACACCCAGGTCACTGTCTGTTTGTTCCCTTGCCATTGGGGGAAAGACACCACACCATCAAAACCCGGACTAACAGGCTGAGGAACAGCTTCTTCCCCAGAGCTGTAGCCTCCATCGCCCCCCCACCCCACCCAACATACACACACACACACACACACACACACACACACACACACACACACACACACACACACACACACACACACACACACACACACACCTGCCTATAGCTGCTGAGGACTAACTGGTACTAAAGCCACTGCAATATGGACAACTATGTGCAATAATCTCATGCACTATTTTGAACTTTAAAAGCCGCTGCTATCTTTTATTGTCTCATTATCATTTTTTGCTACCTCACTTGTTTTTTACTACCTCACTTGTCATACTAAATGTTGGTTGTCCTTGTTTTTATCTTGTTTTTTTTTTTTTAATAATTTACCTTGTCTAGTGCTGCTGGTGTGAGAGTCACCAGATGTAATGTCGTTGTGTGCGCACAATGACAATAAAGTATCTTATCTTATCTTATCTTGAAATGTCATCACGATACCAATCTTGGAACCCAAAGGTTAAATCGTCTGATGACTGATGTCTGACACCGATTTAGCCTCTGGGGACAACCCAATATTTCAGGGCTTCTGCTGGCTGCTTGCTTCCGTTTCCTGTGAAGACTTACTGTTCCGTGTTTACAGTCAGATTAGCAACTTGAGAAGCAAGAATGGAGTTGGAGTTGAGAGACGTCGTCTACGACAGAATTGTTTCACAAGTAGTCAACACGAGCCGAACATTTCTCCAAAGAATACACAAATACTTTTTTTTTAAATTGATTTATTTCTGATTTTTCCCTTTTTTCTCCCAATTTAGTGGCCAATCGATCCCTAGTTTTAATTCAAACTCCACCCTCGTACTGCATGCGTTCACCAACCGCATCTCTCCGGCCGGCAGTCTCGAAGGAGACGCCTCGCCACTTCCTCAACAAGGCGACTCCAGGCCGAACCACTGCTTTTTCCGACACACCCAGAGACGCATTCGTGTGACGAACACAAGCCGACTCCGACCCCCTCCCGAAGACAGCGTTGCCAATTATTGCTGCTTCATCAAGTCCGGCCATAGTCGGATCTGACAAGACCGTGGCGCGAACCCCAGTCCCCAGTGGGCAACTGCATCGACACAAAGCCGATGCTTAGACCGCTACACCACCGTGGACTCTAATACACAAATACTTTTTTCAGGTGTTTTAGATCCAGACAACATTTCGGCCAATGCGTTCGGCCTCTTTTGCTCCCCACATGGACTGTTACCAACATGCCACCAAAGCATTTTCCTATAGAAATCGCCACCTACTTCACCATGATTGGTCAATACTACTCGGACTACAACGGACATGGAAACCAGAGTGCTTTCAATACCAAAATCTTGTCCTGTTCCCAAAGATTTGATACATATCTATATGTGTATATACTATATATATATCAAAAAAAAATATCCCTCTCACCCTTTTTTGGGTAGTGTGTGTTTTCCTCAAGCTTGGGTCCTCTACCAGAGGCCTGGGGGTTTGATGGTTCTGCGCAGTATCTTAGCTGTTCCTAGTACTGCACTTTTCTGGACAGACCTCAGATGTTGTTCCTGGAATCTGCAGGAGCAGCTCTCCCAGTTTGGGGGTCACAGTCCCTAGTATTCCTATTACCACTAGGACTACTGTCGAGTTCACCTTCCACATCCGATCCAGTTTTTCCTTTAGCCCTCTGTATTTCTCTAGCTTCTCATGGTCTTTCTTCCTGATGTTGCCATTGCGCGGGATTGCTACATTGATCACTTCTGCTTTCTTCTATTCCTCGTCAGTGTCTGGTTGGTTAGCCAGCAACTGCTTGTCAGTCTGGAAATTGGAAGTCCCACAGGTTCTTACTTCTGCCATTCATTCTACACCTTTGGCAGTGTCTCCCATTCGGACTTGGGAACTTCCAGTCTGTATTCAGTACAGATGTTCCTGTACACTATCCCAGCCACTTGGTTATGCCTTTCAGTGTACGCTTTCCCAGCTAGCATTTTACACCCTACTACTAAGTTTTGGACTGTCTCAGGGACGTCTTTGCACAGCCTGCATCGTAGGTCTTGTCTGGTGAAGTAGACTCCTGCTTCAACCGATCTGGTGCTGAGTGCCTGTTCTTGTACTGCTATGATCAGATCCTCTGTGCTGTCCTTCAGTTCAGCCTTTTCTAGCCACTGGTAGGATTTATCTATATCAATATATCTATATCTATATATATCTATGTATATATAACTTTAAGAGACACTCAACGGTAGGGAAAGTGCTCAACAAATAAGGAGCAAAATAATCTAGTCAGTCAAGTAAATTCTTTATGAGACTGTACAATCTTGTTTCATGCCATAAGCTGATGATTGCTTATGGCATGAAACAAGATTGTACTGTCTCATAAAGAATTTACTTGACTAACTGTATTATATATGTATATAATCTACCAAACACACATTTCCTTACTTTTTGTGCTAAGTTTATATATATATACACTGCTCAAAAAAATAAAGGGAACACCTAAAAACACAATATAGACCTCGATGAATGAAATATTTCAGCTGAAAATCTTTATTTATTAGACAGAGGAATGTGTTTAGAGCAAAATAACCTAAGAATGATCAATGGAAATCAAAATCATTAGCCCATTAAGGTCTGGATTCAGAATCATACTCAAAATCAAAGTGGAAAATGAGAACACAGGCTGATCCAACTTCTGTGGAAATTCTTCAAGACGATTCAAAATGAGGCTCAGTAGTGTGTGTGGCCTCCACGTGCCTGTATGCACTCCCTACAATGTCTGGGCATGCTCCTGATGAGACGACGGATGGTCTCCTGAGGGATCTCCCCCCAAACCTGGATCAGGGCATCGGTCAACTCCTGGACAGTCTGCGGTGCGACATCGCGTTGGCGGATGGTACGAGACATGATGTCCCAGAGGTGCTCGATTGGATTCAGGTCTGGGGAACGTGCAGGCCAGTCCATAGCATCAATGCCCTCGACATACAGGAACTGCTGACACACTCTGGCCACATGAGGACGAGCATTGTCATGCATGAGCAGGAACCCAGGGCCCACTGCACCAGCATATGGTCTGACAATGGGTCTGAGGATCTCATCCCGGTACCTAATGGCAGTCATGGTACCTCGGGCTAGCACGTAGAGGTCTGTGCGGCCCTCCAAGGATATGCTTCCCCAGACCATCACTGACCCACCGCCAAACCGGTCATGCTGGAGGATGTTGCAGGCAGCAGAACGTTCTCCACAGCGTCTCCAGACTCTCTCACGTCTGTCACGTGTTCAGTGTGAACCTGCTCTCATCTGTGAAGAGCACAGGGCGCCAATGGCGAATCTGCCAACCAAGATGTTCTCTGGCAAAGGTCAATCGGGCTGCACGGTGTTGGGCTGTGAGCACAGGCCCCAATTGTGGACGTCGGGCCCTCATACCATCCTCATGCATTCTGTTTCTCACTGTTTGAGCAGAAACCTGCACATCAGTGGCCTGTTGAAGGTCGTTTTGTAGGGCTCCGGCAGTGCTCCTCCTGTTCCTCCTTGCACAAAGGACCAGATAGCGGTCCTGCTGCGGGGTTGTTGTCCTCCTGCGGCCCCCTCCACGTCTCCTGGTGTACTGGCCTGTCTCCTGGTACCTCCTCCATGCTCTGGACACTGTGCTGGGAGACACATAATCTTCTTGCCACAGCACGCATTGATGTGCCATCCTGGATGAGCTGCACTACCTGAGCAACTTCTGTAGGTTGCAGATACCGCCTCATGCCACCTCTAGTGGTGAGGGCACTAGCAAAATGAAAAACTAACCAAAGATCGGCCAGAAAAGATGAGGACAGGCAAATGGTCTGTGGCCACCACCTGCAAATCCATTCCTTTTATAGGGGTTGTCTTGCAAATTGTCTAATTTCCACCAGGTGGAAATTAGACAATTTACCAACAGGTGAAATTGATTCACAAATCAGTGTTGCTTCCTAACTGGACAGGTTAGGTGTGATTGACTTGGAGCTACATTGCATTGCTTATGTGTTCCCTTTATTTTTTTGAGCAGTGTATATATGAGAGAGAGAGATCCTACCCGCAACCCTAATTCGGATAAGCACTTTCCGTACTGTTGAGTGTTTCTTTTAACAAGTTTTATAGTATATATAATTTTGTTAAAACTATATATATATCAACACGGATACAGGAAGAAAGATTTTAATAAATTGCAGTACAAGCCTGTTCCGTGTGTGTCGCACTCATCAGCTGCTCATGTTGATATTCCGCTCCTCATTAGTTGAGCACTCACAACACCATTGACGGTTTCGGGAAAAAATGACATATATACGTATATATATATGTGTGTGTGTGTGTGTGTGTGTGTGTGTGTGTGTGTGTGTGTGTGTGTGTGTGTGTGTGTAAAACTTGCCATAAGCAATTTTTTGGTACCATGAAGCACCGTAAGCATGCTATAAGCATGAAACAAGCCTATTTCATGCTTATGGCATGAAACAGGCTTATACTGTCTCATAAAGAATTTACTTGACTCACTAGAGTTTATATATATATATATATATATATATATATATATATATATATATATATATATATATATATATGTGATGCTCTGGCGGCCTGTCCAGGGTGTCTCCCCACCTGCCACCCAATGACTGCTGGGATAGGCTCCAGCATCCCCCGCGATCCTGGGAGCAGGATAAGTGGTTTAGATGAAAGGATGGATATATATATATATATAAATATATAAAATCTGTTAAGAGATTATCATGATACAGTACCATCGAAAGATGATAAACGACTGTATTGAAAGAAAGAAATGCACACCAATACCAAAAACGTACATGTAAAGAGCATCAGAGGACGAGTTTTATGGGAAGCTCTTATACATTTTATTTTCTTAATAAATTTCTCATCGCTTATTTCTCTGAACCAACACTAGAGGGAACCCAAGACTGGAGTGTAAGTTTTATGATCAGCTGGAGCGAGTGCTTGGGACCGCGGCCCCCTCTGCTGTCCCCGAGGTCGCATACGACGTGGACGAGGGGATCGATGGAGACCAGTCCAATGACGGTTGTGAAGACTGGCAGTTTCTCAGTCACACTGGACAAGAGGACAGCGGTACGGAGTCATTACTTTTATGCTCTTGTTGATAGATTCAAATTTATGATGAGTTCATGACCCAGTGAAGGCAGAGAGTCACAGCAACTCACAACGTGTGAGATCCTCTCCATTATTTTCTTTTACAAATTCAAAACATGGAATTACAGGCGGGAAAATGGATTTATATTCTTGTTAATCAAACCAACATATAAACTGAAAGTCTCACTGGGTATAATAAATATACAGTTTGGGAAGAGAAAAAAAATTCGCCTGAAAGGTTAATATAAACATAGAGCCTTATTTTTGCATATCAGTATGAAGTGGGATATTTTGTGAATGGCTGATCTGTCTCTAATTCCAGACCATGAACAGAAATTACTTTAGAAGAGGCAAGTTTATTTGCAGACATGTCATACACAAAGGCAATTCAAAGTGCTTTGTACAAGGCATAAATAGATATGAAATCAGAATTGCAGTATAAGACGAAGAAATTTTAAAAAGGCAAGGCAAATTTATTTGTACAGCACATTTCAGCATCAAGACAATTCAAAGTGCTTTACATAAAACATAAAAGGCATTAAGACAAGAAACATAAGGCAATAAAAAGACATTTAAAAACAAATAAAAAGGTAAAGTAAAAGTTGCAGTGCAGTGTAAGACGATAATCAAAAGCTTCAAATTTTATTTAATCGTAGCCAGCAGCAAACAGGAACGTCTTAAGCCTTGATTTAAAAGGGCTGAGAGTTGCAGCAGGGCTGCAGTTTTCTGGGAGTTTGTTCCAGATATGTGGTGCATAAAAACTGAAAGCTGCCTCTCCATGTTTAGTTTTGGCTCTGGTGACAGAAAGCAGACCTGTCCCAGGCCATCTGAGAGGTTTGGATGGTTCATTTTGTAGCAGAAGATCAGAAATCTATTTTGGCCCTAAATCATTCAGTGCTTTATAAACCAAGAGCAGAGTTTTAAAATCAATTGTTTGACAGATAGAAAGCCGGTGTAATGACCTCAGAACTGGATTGATGTGATCCACATTTTTGGTCTTTGTAAGGACTTGAGCAGCAGCGTTCTGAATCAGCTGCAGCTGTTTGATCGATTGTTTAGAGAGACCTGTAAAGACACAATTACAGTAGCCAAGTTGACTGAAGATAAATACATGGACAAGTTTTTCCAAATCCTACTGAGACATAAAACCTTTAATTCTTTATATATTCTTCAGGTGATAGTAGGCTGGCTTTGTAATTGTCTTAATGTAGCTATATGAATTCAGGTCTGAGTCCATGACTACACCAAGATTTGTGGCTTGATTTGTGGTTTTTAACATTGCAGATTGTAGCTGAGCACTGATTTTTAATCCTTCCTTGGCTCCAAAAACAATTACTTCAGTTTTCTTTGTTTAACTGAAGAAAATTCCAAGTCATCCAATTGTTGATTTGTTGTTTGCTCAGTGCTTGTATGGGGTTATAGTCCCCTGGTGATATGATTATGTAAATCTGTATGTCATCTGAATAATTATGGTAACATATTTTGTTGTTTTCCATAATCTGAACTAGTGGGAGCATATAGATGTTAAACAGAAGTGACCCTAGAATGGAGCCTTGGGGAATTCCACAGGTCATTTTTGTATGCTCAGATTTGTAATTACCTATAGACACAAAGTAGTCCCTGTCCTTTTAAGTAGGATTCAAACCAATTGAATGCGGTGCCAGAAAGTCCCACCCAGTTTTCAAATTGGTCTGGTTATATGTTGTAGGCAACTGTCAAATCCAGCACCGAGATCCAATGATACCAGGTTTGAGATTCTGCCACTGTCTGTGTTTAAGTGGATGTCATTAAAGACCTCAACAAGAGCAGTCTCAGTGCTGTGGTGTGGTTGAAATCCTGACTGGAAGACATAAAAACTGTTGTTTAGTGCCAAAAAGTTGTTCAGCTGCTGGAAAACAGCTTTTTCAATGATTTTACTTAGAAACGTGAGGTTTGACGGGTCTATAATTATTCATTAGTGAAGTGTCTAGGTTTTTTTTTTCTTTTTTTTCATAAAGTGGCTTGATGACTGCAGTTTTCAGGGCCTGTAGGAAGAAACCTAAGAGAAGAGACATGTTGACAATTTGTAGTAGATCTGATGCCATGCAGTTAAAACCATCTTTGAAAATGCCTGTTGGCAGAATATCAAGGCAGCAGGAGGAAGATTTCAGCTGTTGTATAATGTCCTCCAAGTTTTTATGGTTGATGGCATCAAATTGTGTCATGCTATATGAATTTATTTTAGGTAGACACAGAGACAACATACGTATACCCTGTACCTAGTACGGAGGCACGGACTGCCAGTCTAATTTTCTGAATTTTGTCAATGAAGAATGAGACAAATTTATTACAGGCCCTGGTAGATAGAAATTCAGAGGCTACTGTCACAAGAGAGTTTGTTAGTCTGTTGATAGTGGTAAACAAGGCACATTATTATTGTTTTTGGCAATGATGTCTGAGAAGTAGGACTGCCTTGTATTTCTCAGTTCCAAATTATAAATGCGGCGTCTCTCATAATAGATGCCATAATGAACAGTAAGATTTGTTTTTAGCCACCTGCGTTCAGTTTTACGACACTTTTTCTCTATTCTGACCAGTGTGGCACATCTCCATGGATCTTTTCTTACCAGAGACCAGCTTCACCTTAGCGGGTGCAATGGCATTGATAACATCTGCCATTTTAGAATTAAAATTATCTACAAGCTCACTGAGTGATATGCCATTTTGTGATTACCTCTGTTTGAGCATTTTTTGCGCATGGAGATAGTACTCTCAAAAAGAAAAAGAAAAATGGAGCAATGATCGGTGAGAGCAACATCAGTCACCTCAGTCACCACAACCTTAGAAATGTTCAGACCCTTGGAGATAATTAAGTCCAGAGTGTGCCCCTTGTTGTATGTGCGCTCCGTCACATGCTGAATCAGTTCATAATTATCAACAACACAACACAGTTCTTTAGTTCTCTGTCCTGGGGGTTGTCAGCATGGATGTTTAAATCACCAGCAAAAACTACATTGTCAAATTCAATACAGATTAAAATAAAGTAGCTGTGCGCTTTTAGTTAACTTTGTTCTTCCTGAAGCTGGTCAAATCAGGAATTGCAGACCTTGGAGTTGCTCCTCGCTGTCTGGGGTGGGCTGTATCGGCAGCTTTGGGTCCATACCCAGTAAGCCATGGGAGACATGAGCTGAAGGGGGGAGGGGGGGTAAGGACCCAGTTGGTCCTAGTAGTCAGCATGCCCCTGTAATGCTGACTGCAGGGAGATTGCCCTTGGTTTGTTTGGATAAGTGAGAACTTTTGGTGCCACATAGATCTTGTCAATCCCTTTATTCTACACCCTTAGCATACGTGAGATATCTCTGAGATGCGAGGGGGGAGGGAATTCATGGTGTTGTCTTGTTTTTCTTGGTAGGAAAGCTTGCTCTACTTTTTCCAGATATTCCTGACCCTTTTCAAATATCAGCTGTGGGGTACTGGAAGCCATAGTTTGGGAGTAAGCGTGTGGACCCCCACTCTATAAATGAACCCCATCCATTCTGAAACAATTTCGTTGCTCCCAGAACAGGTTGATGTCGCCAATGAAGCTCAGTTTTTGAGCAGTGCAAGTGGAGGAAAGCCAGGTATTTAATGCCAGCAAGCAGCTGAAATGTTCAATTTTTTTTCCTTAAAGTGGGGATTGGACCTGACACAAATATCTGAGCTGGGACTTGTTGTAGAATGTCCATTAGGAGTATGAAGTCCCATTTTAACAGCTCCAACATGCACCATAATATGCTTCCGGTGTGGGAAGATGGCAGCATGAATTCACGTTTGCAGTGGCCTCATTCAGTACTAATGTGGGAAGATGGTGGCATGAATTCACGTTTGCGGCGGCCTCACCGAGTACCATCCATGCAGTGTCTTTGTCCATGTCGGCGTCTAGTTTTGTCTTTGTTTGATGGCTGGGAGAGCTGGTGCTGGATCAGCTGGGAGAGCTTGGTTTGCTGCATCTTGTGGTCCCAGGGACCACAGCCTGCCCGGAGCTGCAACCGAGGAGGTAACACCGAGGGTGGTCTGACAGGAAGCCGGGCAGGCTCAGCTGACTGCTAGCCCATGCAGACTGGCAGTTCTGATAACACTGAGGGCGGACTGGTGGTGGCCTCGCCTGGCATTGACTGTGGTGTTTTTGGTGTCGTCGTGTGGAGTGTGGGGCAGTGTGTTGAAGGGGTCTGGCTTGGAGAGCTGGCATTGGATTGGCTGAGGGAGCCTGGTCTGCCGCGTCTGGTGGGCCCAAGGACCATGGCCCCTGCCTGGAGCTCCACCCGAAGAGGAAACACCGAGGGCGGTCTGACAGGACGCAGAAGCGGGGCAGGCTAAGCTAACTGCTAGCCCGTGCAGACCGGCAGTTCCGACAGTCATCCTGGCTGGCGTTCATTCCCTTGGACAGTGTTTTTTTTGTTTTTTTTTAGTTTGGCTATGTGTTAGTTTGGATATATGTGTTAGTTTGGATATGTGTGTCCTTGTAGTTTTTGGATGTGTTTTTGCCTTTGTGTTGCACTGCTGTGGGCTGGGAGAAATGGCATTGACAAAGTATTCCCGATTCCTGATAAGAGTGTCCGTGCTCGGCTGGTTGAATAACATGCGACAGTTTTGGACCATGTCACTAACCATAGCGTTAGGTAGACAGACAGTTTTCAAAACTGATGATATGAGATTAGCTTTAGTGGCTACTGATCTGTTGTTTACCTCCGGCTGCCACCGAGAGATGCTCCTCAAGGGCTTAGCTGTATCATGGGCCATGGCTGCACGGGTCTTGTTGTTAGCTTCTGAGCTAGCGGTGCTAGTGCTCACTGACAGTTAGCTCATCCAGAATAATAAACCGGTTCCCCAGCTGAACCTCTGGTGAGATATTAGTGGAACTGTGCTTGTTGTGTCTGACTTTTACCCCACACAGCGTCTGTTCAGAGCTCAGGGTTTGACACTAGGGGGTTGAACAGATCTATTGTGGTGTCGGTCTCAAGCTGCTTTGGGTCAAACCAGGGAATAGTGTTCACATAGTCATTGGCGCGGGGCTCATTATGTCCGAAAGCCCCTCTGCAATGTGCTTCATGTCCCTGGTTCTAATCATGAGCCAGTTCCGGGACATCAGCTTGGGAGGCAGCACTCAGAGTGTCAATAAGTTTTTCGTCCTCTTGTATTTGGTAGAGCATAGAGATTCTTTTTTTCAAGCTCTGTGATTTTTTGGCTGAGTGTGGCACAGCTGGTGCATTCAGTGGAGGGAAAAGAGAGAGGAGGCATTTTTCCCAAAGCAAAACAAAGCCTCCAGCTGTAAACAATCTCCACAAAGAAAAGCCAGTCTGGTTCCCAAGGGCAGCAGGACTCGTTGTGTTTCAGCCTCAGTGCTGTGGACAGAGTCTCTTCTCCTCAAAGGGATGAAATATGAAAACTTTGTGAAAACCATGGTCACTTTTACAGATAATCTAGTTGTTAAGTACTGTTCATGGAGAAGTAGCAAGAAGTAACAAAAAAGTAGGAAAACTTGGGAAGTCAAAGCGGAGAGCAAAAGCGTCTGCACAGCTGTAGCACGGATGGGAAATTAAAAGATTAAAAACTCAGGAAAATCAAATAGCATAAAATGAATAAAAAGAGTCCAAGTACAAGGATCAAAGTGCAAGCTAAATAAGTCAAAGTGCAACTTTCACATGGCATAGAATTCAGTTAAAAGCAATGTAGGACATGTGTTTGGGCAAGCCTTGTATCTTCTCCAGCTTTGAGCATCATAATAACCACATGCTATTTCTCCATGTTTTGTTTTATCTCTGGAAATAGTTAGTAGACCATTCCCGGATGACCTGAGAAGTCCAGGGGGCTCACATGTATATCTTGACATTTATTTTACTTTGCCAATAAAGTGTTTCTGATTTTTCTTTTTTTATTTTATTTAAGGGACTAGAAGTGTCCCATGGACAGACTTTGAGACCTTGGCCCTCATTGACATATGGAGTGAGGACAAAATCCAACAGGAACTGAGAGGCATGCACAGAACAGGCCACATTTTTGCTCTCATATCTGACAAGATGGCCGCCCAGGGCTTCTCTCGAACAGCAGAGCAGTGCCAGACGAGGGTGAAACGGCTGAAAACAAGTTTCAGACAGTGCTACGAGAACAAGTGTGTAAACTCAAATGTGTTGAATGCCGACAATGCATACAGTTTTGCTGTGCATCATTTTGGTTGGAAGATTATGTAATGAAATTATCAGCTAAACTGTTTTTAATTTTTGTTCACCAAGCATTAGTAAAAACTAAGTGAAACAGTGTTTTAGGCATTTGGTGAAGCGCCAAAATTACTTTTGTTTTCCTGAGGCTCCCCTCTCATTTTCATCCACTAACTTCAGCATAAAGGGACGGGAGCAAGTCGAGTGCAAGTTTTACGACCAACTGGAGAGAATTTTTCTGAAGGACGTGCCATCATCTGTGCCGTTAACCGACGGCAACAGCGCTGACCTTGATATCGGACAAGAAGAGTCAATGGATAAAGATTTCTCTGGTTGCTCTCGTCAGGATTTTGGTATATCTGAATAGTCTGTATTTATCAGAGCTGGTTTGTAAAAACCTTTTCACCCCAGTTTGGATGTTGTTAATTTTCCTTCCTTTTCTGTTTTTTTAATCTAAGTAATTCTTTTGCTGAGATTGACTTTATTGAACCCGGAGAGGAAATTCCTCTTCATGTCCCTTCCTCCGGGAGGACAGGTCAGCTCAGGGTCAGCCTGAGGAATGACAGAGATACAGCATCTTAATCCATACATGTAAATCCATACAAAGTCCTTATCGAGAAATGCAGCCCTCATTCAAACAGTTTGACCTCTCGGCAAAGGGACGAGAAATCTTTCGTGGGCTGGAGTGTTTTTTGTTTTCATTTATAAACTTTCTAACATGCAAACAAACCTGCAGTTTAGATCCACTTTAGAGGTAATTTCAAAATTGTATCTTGTTATTCCTGCAATGTTTTTTAGTTATATTTCAGTTATATTAGACTTCCATGTGACTACCGTCTGTCTGTAGTGAGACAGTGATGATTCTGATGCTCATTCTAAAGTATTAACAGTACTAATCCAAAATGAGTCACGAGCTATTCCAAACCAGTACCAGCTTCACAGTGGTATGCTGTGGAATGAATATAAGTATGGAAAATGTTTCCAACTCCTCTTACTGTCTGTTTCTGTGCAGAGGCCTGTGTTGGTGTTCTGGAGGAGAAGAAGAAGGTCCCCTGGTCCGACAGAGAGACTCTCATCCTATTGGAGCTCTGGGGAGACTACCAGGCAGGGCAAATCCGCTAAAATACAGTATTTCCCGGACTCTAAGTTGTTGTTTTTTTTACAATGTAATTTCGTTGGACGAATACACTTCATTTCAACTAAGGCCACTAGATGACACTGTTTAATCTTGTGATGCAATTGAAAATACCGCCATATAAATGCGACTTTAACACCAAAGTGATATATACTTAGCACAAAAAGTAAGGAAATTTTTGTTTGGCAGATTATTTCTTTGTTGTAACAATGCTTCTTGGCAATAAATCTTATACCGTTGGAAAGCCGGTTAATTCCCTTTTAAATGGGGCCACATTTGTAAGGAACATGCATTTATGGGATGAGCAGCAGAGCTGAGTATGTGGGTTGCGCCCATGAAAAATTTGCAAATCTTCTCTGCCAACGCCAAACAGCTTATTTTGCTGTTGCTGTTGACTCTTCTTTTGAGCTTCTGGTACCCCAGGTGCTGACAATCAGGTGCCTGATATAAGATTTATTGCCAAGAAGCATTGTTCAACAAAGAAATAATCTACCAAACACCAATTCCCTTACGTTTTGCGCTAAGTTTATATAAAATCCAGTGATCCACGTAAATTCTTTTGAGACAGTACAAGCTTGTTTCATGACATAAGCAATCATCCATATATATATATATATACATATATATATATATATATACACACACACACAGATAGATAGATAGATAGATAGATAGATAGATAGATAGATAGATAGATAGATAGATAGATAGATAGATAGATAGATAGATAGATAGATAGATAGATAGATAGATAATATATGGGTTTCCTCCGGGTGCTCCAGTTTCCTCCTCCCACAGTCCGTAGACATGTAGGTCAGGTCAATCAGCCGTACTAAATTGTCCCTAGGTGTGTGTGTGCGTGTGCGTGTGCGTGTGCATGCGTGCGCCCTGTGATGGACTGGTGGCTTGTCCAGGGTTTCTCCCCGCCTGCTGCCCAATGACTGCTGGGATAGGCTCCAGCATCCCCGCGACCCTGAGCAGGATAAGTGGTTTGGATAATGGATATATATATATATATATATACACACACACACACACACACACACACATATATATATATATATATAATGAATGAATTATATATAGGTAGATATATAGTATATAGATATGGGTTTTTTTCCCTCACAACAGTGCGTTTTTTGCAATGCGACTTATAGTCTGGGAAATACGGTACCAATGATATTTTTGCTATTACAAACTATAATAACAGTTTTGTCACTGATGTTGCTCAGACTTGAAATATGTAGTTTTTATGTTGAGTTCATAGCTCTGAATTTCCATTGGATGTAGTTGTAGCAACAAAATAACAAATTGTCTTGATGCATGCTCAATAATCCAGGTAAGGAAATCACAGAAAGTTGAATCATTTCATCTGCACACAACATTTATTGAGAGAAATGTTTCATCATTCATCCAAGTGACCTCTTCAGTCTCAACTAACTGCAGGTATCGCATCCCTGTACCGGGGGGCAGGGGGCGAAGAGTACATCTGTCGCCATCTTACAATGCTGTGATTGCAACTATTCCCCAATCCTCTGAATAGTACACGTGGCCATTGTAACTCTAGTTAATGGTCACAGTAATTTGCATATGAAACCGATCATTGGTTTTGGTCGTTTTACAACTGTATTGTTTATAAGGGTGTGGATACCTGCAGTCAGTTGAGACTGAAGAGGTCACTTAGATGAGTGATGAACTTTTTCTCGCAATAAATGTGTCCATATTCAACTCTCTGTGATCAAGCAGCAACGTTATGTATGGTGGAATACATTAAATTTATACTGTAGCTAAATCATTTAAGCATTAGATTGTGGAGTATTTCACCGCCTGAACTGAGGGTCTGAGCTTAGAGAATGTTATTTACTTAATCTACCCATTTCCTCCATGGGCATGTAGCGCCGTTGACAGTGTAATTGTATTTTCGAGCGAAATAAATAAACTTGACATGATCAATATGTTTGTATCTTAGAAGTTGAACAAGAAAACTTCATTGACATCTGTAGGGAAATTGTATTATGCAAAGGCAACAGAGTCAAAACGGTGCAGCAATTAGACTTACAACTTATTGCCTTATTTCAAAGTATAATATTCCCAAGTGTGAGAAGGACCCAGTTCAGATCAACTGTTTTACTCAAGGATTATGCCTATTGCATAAATGGAATGAAATAATGTCCATATTTCCTTCTTTGATCCATGGTTCACTCCTGTTTTCAGGTCCAGAAGAACCTCAGACGGTGCCCCCACAATGGCCACATCTTCTCAAAGATATCAGAAAAACTCAGCGACAGCGGTTATGCCCGCAGCGCTGAGCAATGCCACACCAGGATCAAACGGCTAAAAGCGAGCTACCGCCAGTGTCAGGAAAATATGAGGTAAATTAAGGTCCTGGACACATCTTGGAGTACAGATTCATCTTATCCTCATCTCTATGATTCGCCACGTTTATCCTGTGCACTCTGTGCGTACTTCTGTGTGTTCTGCATGTGTGCTAACGCTGTTGTGACCAACCCGTCAAAACTGTGTCTCTGTCTGTCTAGCTTTTCAGGGACTGATCGAGTTGATTTTAAATTTTATGACTTGATGGAGCAAATACTGGAAAAGCAACCCTCAACATCTTCCACTCTGGTAACAGAATCCATTGAACTCTCAGAGGACTCCAGCAGCGACTCAGTAGATGACTCAGGTAAAAAAAATACAGTGTCAGCAATAGCACAGCACTCTTCCGAGCCATCCTGGTTGCTGCTCCACCCCCTCTGCTGATCCGGGGAGGGCTGCAGACTACCACATGCCTCCTCCGATACATGTAGAGTCGCCAGCCGCTTCTTTTCACCTGACATGAGTTTCACCAGGGGGACGTAGCGCATGGGAGGATCACGCTATTCCCCCCAGTTCCCCTTCCCCCCTGAACAGGCACCCTGATTGACCAGAGGAGGTGCTAGTGCAGTGACCAGGACACACCCACATCCAGCTTCTCACCTGCAAACACGGCCAATTTACCTTTTGCAAAGTCCCGCCCCCCTTAGTTACTGTTGCTATGCCCGTCAAGCATTTCAGAACTATCCAGGAAGTAGCCGGAAAACATCAAAACATGAAGGAAGAAATCAGCGCATTGTGTGGGTAAAAGTAACAGTAATAATACGTTAGCTGTATTAGCTATCAATAATAGCTAGTAGCAAGCTTAGCTTGGAGCAGACAGGTATTTTTGTTGATTTTGGATGGATTAAGCTGGCCATGGGGTCTGCTATACTGCGAAATCTATTGCCGACATTGCGCTTCTTGCGTTCTGGGTTTCGGGAAGGGAAAGAACATTACACCCCCTCCAAACTTTTCAGATACAGTTAGGTCCGGAAATATTTGGACAGTGATACAATTTTCATAATTTTGGCCCTGTACGCTACCACAATGGATTTGAAATTAAATAATCGAGATGCAATTGAAGTGCAGATTTTCTGCTTTAATTTGAGGGTATTTACATCAAATTGGAGGAAGGGTTTAGGAATTGCAACAATTTTCGTACATAGTCCCCTCATTTCAAGGGACGTAAAGTAATTGGACAATTGACTCAAAAGCTGTTTCATGAGCAGGTGTGGGCTATTCCCTCGTTATTTCATCATCATTAAGCAGGTAAAAGGTCTGGAGTTGACTTCAGGTGTGGCATTTTCATTTGGAAGCTGTTGCTGTGAATCCACAACATGCGGTCAAAGGAGCTCTCAATGCAAGTGAAACAGGCCATCCTTGGGCTGCGAAAAAAGAAAAAAATCCATCAAAGAGATAGCAGAAACATTAGGAGTGGCCAAATCAACAGGTTGGTACATTCTGAGAAAAAAGGAACACACTGGTGAGCTCGGCAACACAAAAAGGCCCGGACGTCCATGGAAGACAACAGCGGTTAATGATCGCAGGATCCTTTACATGATAAAGAAAAATCCCTTCACAACATCTAGTGAAGTGAAGAAGACTCTCCAGGACGTAGGTGTATCATTATCGAAGTCTACCATGAAGATAAGACTTCACGAGAGCAAATACAGAGGGTTCACCACAAGGTACAAACCATTCATAAGCCTCAAGAATAGAAAGGCCAAATTAGAGTTTGCGAAAACACATCTAAAAAAGCCAGCCCAGTTCTGGAACAGCATTCTTTGGATAGATGAAACTAAGATCAACCTGTACCAGAATGATGGGAAGAGAAAAGTATGGAGAAGGCTTGGAACGGCTCATGATCCGAAGCGCACCACATCATCTGTAAAACATGGTGGAGGCAGTGTGATGGCATGGGCATGCATAGCTTCCAATGGCACTGGGTCACTAGTGTTTATTGATGATGTGACAGAAGACGGAAGCAGCCGCATGAATTCTGAAGTCTATAGGGACATTCTGTCTGCTCACATTAAGCCAAATTCAGCAAAGTTGATTGGACGGCGCTTCACAGTTCAGATGGACAATGACCCAAAACATACTGCGAAAGCAGCCCGGGAGTTTTTCAAGGCAAAGAAGTGGAATATTCTACAATGGCCGAGTCAATCACATCATCTCAATTCGATCATGCATGCATTCCATGCTGAAGACAAAACTTAAGCAGAAAGACCTGCAAACAAACAACAACTGAAGACAGCTGCAGTCAAGGCCTGGCAAAGCATCACAAAGGAGGAAACCCAGCATTTGGTGATGTCGATGGGTTCCAGACTTCAGGCAGTCATTGCCTGCAAAGGATTCTCAACAAAGTATCAAGAATGAACATTTTATTTATGATTACATTTGTCCAGTTACTTTGGGTCCCTTGAAATGTGGGGACTATGTATGAAAATTGTTGCAATTCCTAAACCCTTCCTCCAAATTTGATGTAAATACCTTCAAACTAAAGCTGAAAGTCTGCACTTCAATTGCAGCTTGATTATTTCATTTCAAATCCATTGTGGTAGCGTACAGGGCCAAAATTATGAAAATTGTATCACTGTCCAAATATTTCCGAACCTAACTATTCAGTATCCGATTTGCAGATCCCATAGGCACACCGTTTCAGCATTTTGTTGTGTGTTTGAAAGCTTGATGGACCGTTGCTAAGGTAGGATTGGACAAGCACCGTTCTGGGGCGGTACTTTGCGAAAGGTCAATTGTGTCTGTAGGGATGCCCGACCAAGCCAGAGGTAACACGGGGATTTGAAATGGTGATCCCGTGTTGGTAGGCAACGGACTAGACCGCCACGTGAAGAAAATCGGTTTATAGTTTATGCATATCCAATCTTCTTCACATGCCACCCAGACGCCCCCAGAAAAAGGTGCTTTTTGATATGATCGCGGCTTAACCGGGTCATTTTCTCAGTATTTCATTAGTGCTCTCAGGCGTCACTACTTTAAACAACAGTTTCCCCACATGTTTAAAGCCTTAAAAAGGGGAAAAGAGATCCCTGTTCCAGGACGGATAGGTGTGCAGTATGTGCTGAGCAAGCAAAGTAGATGATTTGGTAACAGACTTAGATATTTAGAAAAATACTTAATGGCTCAATTTGGTGATTAAAAAGATAATGCAAATAAGAAAAATGGATATTGGGAAATCACTGCATGCAGAAGCACATGATGTGCCTTCCCCAAATGTTGCCACAGAACAGCACTGTCCCAGCACTGCAGCAACGTCATCTGAGCATCACAGAGCCATTAAATTTACTCATGACTACTGACGTATTCATTTGTCTTTGCTCTCCTAAAAAAGGAGAAATTAGCGGGCCATCTGAGAAGGTAGCGCCTGGCTTCTGGTCTGACGAAGAGACACATGCTCTCATCGACATCTGGGGCGAAGAGGAAGTTCAGACTGCCCTGAGGGGATTTGTCCACAATGGACACGTGTACGCCGACATTTCAGAGAAAATGCACAGTCTCGGCTACTCCAAAACCCCGGAGCAATGCCGCTGGAAAGTCAAGTCGCTGAGGAACAACTTTCGCCAGTGCTACGACAGGAAAAAGTGAGATTTATCACGCTCTCTATCCCTCCTTTCTGTCTGTGTTCATTCATTCCTTTGAAGGTGCTGCAGTGTTTACACTATAATGTGCTTTCCTTATTTTAGGTGCGGAAGAAACAAAGTTGAGTATAAGTTTTATCACCATCTGGAGGGAATACTCGGACAGGAGGCTAGCTCTATTGATGAGTATGACGAAAGAGATGAACAGGTGGACCAGGATGCAGGTATACACACCCAATGCTTTAATTTATACCTAAAGCTATTTTGATACCATTTGGAGTTCATAACAGAAGCTTTCAGCTAGATTCCAATTCCCAGATTACATGTATTTAAAGTTTCCTCACGTAAAATACAGGAAATTTAACCCTATATGAACCATTAAAGTTAATCAGCAGCCAACAGGAGAACACAGTAGTTGTATTGGATGGCTTTCAAGTGTAACCTGATGGCACACTTAAGAACACATAATTGGTAGATTCCTTTCCTTCATCAAAAAGCAAAGTAAAAGTGTTTCACATTTGGTTCTGTGTTTCAACGGCCTCTCTGGTTTTCCCCTGAAAAAAGCAGGTGCAGACGGGACCAAATACCCTCCTTGGTCGGAGCAAGAGACTGTAGCTCTCATTGAACTGTGGGCGGCAGATGATGTGCAGCACAGTCTGAAAACTTGCCTCCGTAACGGGCACATATTTGCTGAAATTGCGAACAAGATGGCCGCCATGGGATACACAAAGACAATGGAGCAGTGCCAGTCAAGGATGAAAAGATTGAGGAAGACGTACAGACGTTTCTGTAGCAGCCGGAGGTAAATGAAGTGATTGAGAGATTGGTGGAGTCATCGTTCTAGGGTTGTGTAATTGGTTGGTTAGTTGGTTTGTTAACTGGTTGATTGGTTAACTGGGTGGATTTTTAGCTGATTGGTTGGTTGATTGATGGATGGATAGATGGATGAGTTTGGGGAGTTGGTTATCTCTTTAATTTTGAGAATTATCACCTCATAATGTGGCTAAAGCATTGAACGATAGTGAAATGAATTTCAGTCCCTGTGAAAATTGAAATTTATTTCACTTGGTAAGGTTAAAATGAAGGTTTCTGCAATGATTTCTGCAATACAGTCTCACGCACTATTTTCCAGTTTTACCATTTGTTGTGTTCTGTCAGAAGCGGAGGTCATCCCATACTGTTTAGGTACTACCAGCTCTTGGAGCCTGTACTCGGCGATGACTCTCTCTGTCCAGATGTAGACAGCGCCGGGGATGATGACGCTGAGCAGCCTTTACTGGACCAGGAGGCAGACATGTGTATGTTTCTCCAGTATCGAATCAAATTGATTCAAAATGAACTTTACACAGAGACATCACAATAGATTCTGCACAGAAGCTGAAATGGCGACACAAACAAGCAGGGTGATGAAAGTAATGAGAATCATTAAACTATAACAGAACACCCTGATTGACGGGGGATGAAAGTTAAGAAATGGAAGCATACCATAATCTTGACACTTTGTACTTCATGTCCAATCATGCGTAGTCTAAATAAAGGCCGTTATTGACTTATGTCTTGCCAAGTTAAGCATAATGTTCTTTTTTTTTCTTTTTAGATGACCAAGCCTCAACAAGTCACCTCGCCGAGTCGAGCAAAAAGCTGCCTTGGTCAGACAAGGAGACCCGTGCCCTGTTGGAGGTGTGGGGGGAGGACGACGTCCAGGTCGCCCTGAGAGGCTGCCTGAAGAACCGGCATGTATTCGAGTACATCTCTCAGAAGATGAGAGCTCAGGGATTCATAAGGACCACAGAACAGTGCTACACCCGAATAAAGCGCCTTAAAGCTGGCTTCTTCCATGACAAGTTAGTGATGACAATGCTTTGAATGTTTTGTTTTTTTTCTTTTGCTATGAAAATGTATTTCGAGAATTTGGAAATGAAAAATACACTAATACTGTAAATGTTATAAAGTTTAGATCTGGTCTGGGCCAGATTAAATTTGCAACTACATATTCATTTTTTTTTCTTTCTTTTTTTTAATTAGATGTTGGATGTATGGGGTTTGCCCCGCTGGTTGTAATTTGTAGTTTTCGTGTGGTTCTGTGATTAGAATAAACAACAAAGTACAGTCTAATGCTTTCAGGTAATGTAAAATAAAAAACTTGAAACATAAAAGCAATTTGTATAAACTATCAAACACTGTAATATTATGAAAAACAGTTGTCTTTCCAGCTTTGATCCAAAATAAGAAATAAGCTGTAAAAACAATGTTGCATTTGACTCATTACACTTTCCTACTATTGCAATTAGTTTTGTATGTGCACCCATTTCTCAGAATATTTACATTGTGCACATAGGATTGCCTCACAGCAAGAAGGTCCTGGGTTCGAGCCCCGGGGTAGTCCAACCTTGGGGGTCGTCCCAGGTTGTCCTCTGTGTGGAATGTGCATGTTCTCCCCGGGTCTGCATGGGTTTCCTCCAGGTGCTCCGGTTTCCTCCCACAGTCCAAAGACATGTAGGTCAGGTGACTCGGCCAAACTAAATTGTCTGTGGGGGGGGGGGGGGGCTGTGATGGCCTCGCGGCCTGTCCAGGATGTCTCCCCGCCTGATGCCCAATGACTGCTGGGATAGGCTCCAGCATCCCTGCGACCCTGAGAGCAGGATAAGCCATTTGGATAATGGATGGATGGACATAGGATCAAAACAGAGAGAATTCTCTCTAACACCTGTTCTTTACCTTCAGGGAGGAGTTTAAATTCTTCAATCAGATGGAGGAGATCTTCAGCAGGGAGCTGAAAGCTGATGGGTCAGTTCAAGGATCCTTGTTCATCGGAGAAGCCTTTGAGTCTGAACTTGAGGTTGAACAAAAGAGAGGTGAATCCAACAAAACCTGAATTTTCTTAACCACCATGTTGTAAATTATTAAGGTTGAGCTTTATGTGAAGCTAGGTTTTACATCACCTTTAGGTTTGCGCCTTCATAACACATGAACAAGGGCTTCCTAATCTGCCATATGATGTACTCATAAGTACGGATGCTGTCCTTTTGTCATCTTTCTTTAAGCATCCAAAACAATGAAAGTTTCAGTGATATTTCACATAAGTCTGTCACTGTTTCTAGAAACATCCCTTCTGATAAACCCATCAGTTTTTCTTAACTATTTCCTTTTCTTACATTGTATGCTTTGTGTTATACCCCGATCAGCCAAAACATGAAAACCACTGAAAAGTGAAGTGAATAACACTGATTATTTTGTTACATCCAACAGAAGAGCTACTGTAGCTCAAACTGCTGAATTAGTTAGTTCTGCCTATGATAGACAGGTGTCAGAACACACAGTGCATCATGGGGCTGCGTAGCCACAGACTGGTCAGTGCCCATGATGAGACCCCTGTTCACTGCTGAAAGCACCAACAATGAGCATGTGAGTGTCAGAACTGTACCATGGAGCAATGAAAGAAGGTGGCCTGGTCTGACGAATCACATTTTCTTTTACATCATGTGGATGGCTGGGTACGTGTGCATTGTTTACTTGGGAAAGAGATGGCCCCAGGATGCACTATGGGAAGAATGCAAGCCAACAGAGGAAGTGTGATGCTCTGGGCAATGTTTCGCTGGTAAACCTTGGGTCCCGGCATTCATGTGGATGTTACTTTGACACGTACCACCTACCTAAACATTGCTGCAGACCAAGTACACCCCTTTATGGCAACGGTATTCCATGATAGCAGTGGCCTCTTTCAGCAGGATAATACGACCTGCCACACTGCAAAAAATTTTCAGGAATGGTTTGAAGAACATGACAAACAGTTCAAGGTGTTGCCTTGGCCTCCAAAATCTCCAGGTCTTAATCAGATTGAGCATTTGCAGGATGTGCTAGAAAAACAAGTCTGATCCATGGAGGCCCCACCTCGTGTCTTACAGGACTTAAAGAATCTGCTGCTAATGTTTTGGTGCCAGATACCACAAGACACCTTCAGAGGTCTTGTGGAGTCCATGCCTTGATGAGTCAGAGCTGTTTTGGTGGCATGAAGGGGACTTATAAAATATTAGGCAAGGGGTTTTAATGTTTTGGCTGATCGATGTATGCACCCTTGCCCCCATTGTGTCAGATGTATCTGTCAGCCTTTTGACATCCAAGTACAACGCTATGTCCTGTCTGTACTTTAGCTAAGCATCACTTTCATCACACAATTTTTCTTCCGCTAACATCAGTCAAATAATTGATTTTGTTTTCTTATTCCTCATGATCTTCGCAGTTGTCTTCTCTCTTGTTGTCATTTTTAATCACATGCTCATTTTCTGTTCATTACCTCAGTTAACCAATGGGCCGCCGATGGCTCCAAGTTGCCTTGGAGTGACAGTGAGACTGAGGTCCTTCTGGACATCTGGGGGAGTGAGGAGATCCAGGAGGACTTGAGGAGCTCCATCAAGAACAAACACATCTTTGTCCAAATCTCTGAGGCCATGGCCAGCCAGGGCTACCTACGGACCGCTGAGCAGTGTCAGAGCAGGGTCAAGAGACTAAAGGGCAACTTTCGCCAGTTTATTGAAGGCAGAAGGTAAACACTATGGCTTTGCCACAGGCTGCAAAGATATACATACATACAAAGTCAAGTCATTGTGTTTTATTTATCAAGCGCACAGGATCATTCTGAACAATGAAATTCTTAAGACATGGCAAGCAATAACTAGTAGCCATGAAAAATATTAAATTATTAAAAAGAGTCACAAATAAGGGCAAAAATACCACACACAAAAAAAAATGCCAAGAATAACAAAAATATACATACCAGTAAAACACAAGCAGCAGTTCCAGAGTCTGTAAAGATGGGAAATATGGACAATAGAGATCAGCAGTAGAGATGCTCCGCACATCAATATCCGTTGGCTGGAAAGCCTTAAAAAACAGTCCACATGCTGAGGTCAATGCAAAACGTATTGTCTTTTACACAGAGATCCCAGTTTGAATCCCCGTGTTGCCTCCGGCTTGGTCGGGCATCCCTACAGATATAATTGGCCATGTCTGCGGGTGAGAAGCCAGATGTGGGTATGTGTCCTGATCACTGCACTAGCACCTTCTCTGGTCAGTTGGGGCGCCTGTTCAGGGAGTGAGGGACTGGGAGAATAGCGTTATCCTCCCACGTGCTACGTCCCCCTGGCAAAACTCCTCACTGTCAGATGACAAGAAGCAGCTGGTGACTCCACATGTATCAGAGGAGGCATGTGGTAGTCTGCAGCCCTCCCCGGATCGGCAGAGGGGGTGAAGCAGCGACCGGGAAGGCGCAGAAGAGTGAGGTAATTGGCCGGATACAACTGAGGAGAAAACAGGGGAAAAAAATCCAAACCTAAAAAAAAAAAGAAAAAAGTATTGTCTTTAATGGGGATCGCCGGTTTGAATCCCTGTGTTACGTCTGGCTTGGTCAGGCATCCCTTACAGACACAATTGTCTGTGTCTGCGAGTGTGAAGCCAGATGTGGGTATGTGTCCTGGTCACTGCACTAGTGCCTCCTCTGATTGGTCAGGGCACCTGTTCGAGGGGGAACTGGGGGGAATAGTGTGATCCTCCCATGTGCTACATCCCCCTGGCGAAACTCCTCACTGTCAGGTGAAAAGAAGCAGCTGGCGATTTCACATGTATAGGGGGAAGCATATGGTAGTATGCAGCCCTCCCTGGATCGGCAGAGGGGGTGGAGCAGTGACCGGGGCGGCTCAGAAGAGTGGGGTAATTGGCCAAATACGATTGAGGAGAAAAGGGGGGGGAGAATAAGTATTGTCTTTAATTTGCGACATCCGTGCTAACGAACAGTGCTCATGTGCAAAAATTTTTTTTTAAAGAACCATACCCCTCCAGACACATTTTAAAGTTTAAAAATACTCTGAGATGATTAATATATTGTCTCACATGGTTTTCCCACAAATTGAAGATACATCCTAGGATGCACTGGGACACATCATCAGTGATGTTTCTTGAGGTCCTCGGGTGTTTCGGGTCTTTCAACATCCTACACTTTCGCTCAGGTGACCCAGCCAGGGTTGATCAGGCCCTGGCTTGTGTCCCAGCAGCATTGGCCCACAGATCACGCCTTCTGGTCCAAAGCTATCTGGAGGCCCTCTCTGCAGCCTCCATGGAAGACTTGATGGCTTTCCTTTTAGCAGCCCCAGTGATGACAAGTAGATAGTATACCTTGCACAGTGAATGGCCAGCAAAGCCTCTACACCCCACTTCAATGGGCTCACAACGCACCTTCTAGCCTCTCCTCTAGCACTGATCCACCAGCTCCTGGTACTTGGACCGCTTCTGCTCATTTGCCTCTTCCATCCGGTCCTCCCAGAGAACCGTCAGCTCTATAAGGAGCACTTGTTTTGAAGAGGCTGATGATAGCACTATGTCTGGCCTCAACAAAGTTGTCATAACGTGGTCCGGGAACCTGAGCTGCCCCCCCCCAAGTTGACTCACAGCTCCCAGTCTGACGCAGCGGTGAGGAGACTGGCTGCTGATCTGGGCTGTGACTGAGACTGCTCACCAGCCCTGACAAAGGCAATGTTCCTCTGTCCGCGGGCTTGCTTGTTGTTGGCTACAGCTTTGGAGATGGGCTCTGCAACTGTCTTCAGCACCTGGTCATGTCGCCAGCAGTAACGGCCCTCCCCCAGGGCTGATGGGCAGCTGCTGAGGATGTGCTCAAGTGAACCTTTTCCAGGGCACAAAGGACATGATGGAGACTCAATCTTGCCCCAGAGATGGAGATTTGCTGGGCTAGGCAGAACATCATGCACAGCTTGTACCATGAACTTGATCCGCTGCGGTTCTGCCTGCCAGCTATCTGCCCAGGATATCTTCCTCTCCAGCACACCCTCCCACCTTGTCCATGCTCCCTGCTGCCACATGCCCACCATTCTGCTGGTCCTTTCCTCCTCGATACCTACCCCGCACCTCCTCCAGGACTAGATGGCGTTTGTGCTTGCCATGGGCCTTATCATAGCAAGGTTGTAGGATGGCTCCCAGCCCTGCCCGTCCAGTTGCCATTGTGCCCACCAAAGTCCTGTGTCTCAGCCGAGACTCTGTTATCTCCAGGCCTTCCTGGGCTCTCCACTTCCTGCCTGTCCGCACCATAATGCCTGCTGATGCCACTCTAGAGTCCTTGGAGTCCCGATAGAGAGGTGCCTCTCTTGTGCGAGAAACCCTGAACTCGGCAGTATCCGGGATGGCTCGGAAGAGTGGGGTAATTGGCCAGATACAATTGGAGAGAAAATGTGTGTGGGGGGGGGGGGGGGATTCATGCCTGTAGCACCAGTGAAAGTCTAGGACTGAAACATTTGCTGCTGTTTGTATTCACTTTTTATTTAATTTATTTTTTGTGTGCATTTGAGCACTGTTTGTTAGCATGGATGTCTCAAATTAAAGATGATACTTTTTACATTGACCTCAGCATGTGGACTGTTCTTTGAGGCTTTACCAGCCCAGGGATGTTGGTGTGTAGGTATCTTTACTGCTGACGTCTTTAGTTTAATTTCTATACCGACGCACCCAAAACAACTTCCTTGATGCCCCAAGCACTACCATAGCGCAGTATCGTAACATCTTGACTGTATTGAATATGGACAATAAGAATAACAGTGTGAGATATTATAAACATAAAGTGTTGGAGTGCTGATGAATATGTCCATTAAATTGTGGTGATGTACATTGAATTTACATAGGAAGTGACCAGAGCTTACATTGAGGTGATCATGTGCTGGTTGTGAAGCCTGATGGCCTGGGAGGAAAAACTGTTTTTGAGTGTGGTAGTCCATGCCGGATGCTCCGGTAATGTCTACCAGACGGCAGCAACGTAAACACCCATAGCCTTTGGGTAGCTGTAGTCTTTTGTGATTTTCCGTGCTTTCCTAAGGCATCGTGTGTGGTAGATGCCTTGCATGGAGGGAGGTGGTAGCCAATGATGCACTCCGCTGTCTTCACCACCCATTGGAGGGCCTTGTAATCAGCAATGCAGCAGCTGCTGTACCAGACAGTAATGCAGCTAGAGAGACTGCTCTCTATGGTGCACCTATACAAGGTGGTGAGAGTTTTGGTAGACTTGCCAAACTTCTTGAGTCTCCTTAGAAAGTATAGGCGGTTTTGGGCAGTTTTTACTGCCAAGTGCAATTGCCTGGACCAGGTGAGGTCATCGTTGATGAACACACCGAGGAACTTGAAGCAGGAGACTCTCTGCAGAGATACATACATACATACTACGTACATAGATACTTACTACATACATGATGTGTGTCTGTCAAGGGCAACATGTGTTGTCAGAGATCACTGTTATTATTACTGTTAGTTGTACAGTTGAAACCATCTATAGTGATCACATCCGCCCAGGCCGATACGATCACTGTAATCGGTAGATCACGTGAACTGAAATCGAGAGTTTGTTGTTTTTTTATACCATCTGATTGACAGGTACACTTATTAAATAAGGACAAGTGTGCTGGTGTCTACTATTGTACTGTAACAAAATGTCAGCTGCTTCAAACAGGAATTTGAGAATAGACTGTGTCACAGTAACATCACTCAGCTTGCTTAAAATACATTTTTAACATCAGTAACATGATGCCTAATGATGAAATAAGCCTGTGCCGCTTCTGTCTGTCTGGTGATTTCAGAGACACATTTTCAGAGGTGGCACTGCTCTGTGGAGTAAGGCAAAAATAATTGAACAACAATTCCACATTTCAATTACCTTGGTTTTTGTTTTTTTCTAATTCAAGTGTAAGAAAACCCAAAATGATCACTTTAAGCAGACCGTTTGACAATAACCAGATTATTTAAACAGCATTAATATAAGAATGATTTCATCCAGCCACTTTTGATCCATATAAGTTGCTAGTCAAAAGTCAGTAAAGTCTATTGGTAAAAAAAATCAGGTTGTCCTTTGTGTGGAGTTTGTGTGTTCTCCCCATGTCTGCGTGGGTTTCCTCCGGGTGCTCCAGTTTCCTCCCACAGTCCGGGGACATGTGGGTCAGGTGGGTCGGCCGTACTAGATTGTCCGTGTGTGTGTGTGTTTGTGCGTGTGCGTGCGTGCGTGCCTGCCCTGTGATGGCCTGGTGGCCTGTCCAGGGTGTCTCCTCGCCTGCTGCCCAGTGACTGCTGGGATAGGCTCCAGCATCCCTGTGACCCTGAGAGCAGGATAAGCAATTTGGATAATGGATGGATGGATCAAAGTTGCTTATCACTATTACTGTGATTACTATTAACAGTTTCCACTGTATAGTGATGGCAGTATCACCTAAAAGAAAACAAGCAAATGCAAAATATGGGACCAGTCTTGCAATGATATGCAATATAATATTTTTTTTTTTATTGTCAAATGATTTGAACATATAGCTTAACCTACCTAGCTCCCTACCTTCCCTCTTTACCTACCTAGTATGTACTCAACTCTACTTAATCTGAGAATATAAATGGGTTAGATGTCCATTGCCATTCTTCAGTGTTATTTGGGCTGGAACACAAAAGATGGCTAACACGGAGGCATTGATGATTTAATCATGAGAACAAACAAGTACTGATTTGGTGCATGAAAGAGGCTGAAGGCTAATTTCCATCCATTCTGTGAGGGCAACAAGTAAACGGCAAATTAGGTTAACATCAAAATGTTAGGAGATATAGGTAAAAAGACTTGCAATAGTTAATTGCATTTCACCATTTGTAACTCTTATCATATAGTGTACATGGAGCTGCCAGGGAAGAGGAAAAGAGGAAGGCCAAAGAGGAGGTTTATGGATGTGGTGAGGGAGGACATGCAGGTGGCTGGTGTGACAGAGGAAGATGCAGAGGACAGGAAGAGATGGAAACGGATTATCCACTGTGGCAACCCCTAATGGGAGCAGCCAAAAGTAGTAGTAGCTCATATAGTGTACATATCATATAGTGCACACATACAGTGTGCTCTTATCATATAGAAATAACATAAGACACAATTCCAAAGTGTGGAAAACCATTTGGCTCTACCTTCTTACAATCTAGATGATTTTGAATCTTCATTTACTGTCTTGGATAATCTAAAACATTGTTTGTCATCAAAAGTAACTTCAGTCCGTCCGGATGGTGTGGCAGTCTATTCCATTGCCTACCAACACGGGGTTCGAATCCCCGTGTTACCTCTGGCTTGGTAGGGCATCTCTACAGACACAATAGGCTGTTGATGGGAAGCTGGATGTGAATATGTGTCCTGCTCGCTGCACTAGCACCTCCTCTGGTTGGTCGGGGTGCCTATTTGGGGGGGGGGACTGGAAGGAATAGAGTGATCCTCCCATGCACTACATCCCCCTGGCGAAACTCCTCACTGTCAGGTGAAAAGAAGCAGCTGGCGACGCCACGTGTATCGGAGGAGGCATGTGGTACTCTGCAACCTTCCCTGGAGTGGCGGGGGGGTGGAGCAGCGATCAGAATGGCTCGGAAGTGCGGGGTAGTTGGCCGGATACAATTGGAGAGAAAAAAAAAGGGGGGGGGGGTAAAAAAAAAGGTAACTTCAGTCTGATTACTGAGGTTTTTTTCTTCCATCTGTGCCAAACAGAAGTTAACAACTCATTTCAAAGCAAACGCTGTCATCTCACTTCAGTTAGGCTGTGACTCTTGCATGTTATCTGCTGCTCTGGACATGCAACTTGTAAAAACTGGCTAAAATGTTGTTTTCATATTTCCAGGGGCGGAGGAGAGAAGCAGGAGTGTAAATTCTTTGACCAGTTGCTGAGGGTTCTTGGGAGCCAGTATGTAAACCAAGACTCCTTAGCGGAGGAGTCCAGCAATGTCAATGGTGAGTTCATCTCCCAGCTGTCGTCGTCTGTTGCATTGCATTACACAGTTCACATCCATGTCAGTGCTTTCATAACAGCCGCAGCCTGAATCGCACGCTGCATTTGCTGTGATTTTTACGGTAATTTGTGAATACAAGAAGACTGGCAGTCGAGGTGAAAATCTGCAGTGACGGCGTTCAGGTTCACGGTATAGATCCTGCTAGGTTCATGTCGAGTGTTTTGGAGACAAGTCGAAAACACGGAGGCAGACGATGCAAAGGAGATGGTGAACAAATGGAGAGAAAATTTTAACGAAGAGAGAGAAAAGATTTGAACACGCATAAGTCTGAGAGATTTGCTTGGGCCAAGTAGGTTTAAACATGTGCTCCTGTTTTAAAATCTACATTCAGATCTGCTGTGAGAATACACGGTCCAGCTGCAACAGTACCAGTGGCCGTGTTTTGTTTTTTTACAGTAAATAACCATTTGTGAAGTGATGTTTGAAACAAATTGGTCAGCGTTTAGCAATCTTCTCCACTTCCTCTGACATCGGATCACTTATTCAGAACAACAGAGAGCAGTTCTGACATAACACATCAGAGATAATGCAAGATGATGGCTGGAAGAGAAATTGAGTAAATGTGTTTTGGGGGGGCAACTATAAGACAGATTCTCATTATCCTAAGTGACAGGAGGGCATTTTTATCTTTTACCCCCCCCCCCAAACCCAGATCTGATCCTCAGAAGTGAATTGCGTGGATTAAGATTTTATTTTCCTGTTGGTGTGACAGTGAAGACTAATAATAGCAACATTCATCTTCATTGGACACGGCAGCTGTAAATAAGCGATGATGCGGGACTTCAGAGACATTTTGCAAACAGTTATGTGCACAGCATTGTTGGAACAGGGTCGTCACTAGTTCACCATCCTAGACCAGAAAGAGGCTGTGCTTTGTCCCCCGCTAGTACAGCCAATGTCACATGCCGTTTCTATGACCGAGTGCAGAGCCCAAACCCTAACTCTGAACTCTTCCATCACCATTTGTGCCAAACATCACGGCCTTTGAGTCATAGGCTTGGGATCCATTCTGAGTTACCGCGAGCCTAGTCTCACGATAGCCGACAATCTGAGAGCGCCGCCTACCAACGTCTGGGGACTCCCCCCCCCCCTTTTCTCCCCAATTGTACCTGTCCAATTACCCCACTCTTCCGAGCCGTCCCGGGCGCTGCTCCACCCCCTCTGCCGATCCAGGGAGGGCTGCAGACTACCACATGCTTCCTCCGATACACGTGGAGTCGCCAGCCGCTTCTTTTCACCTGACCGTGAGGAGTTTCTCCAGGGGGGCGTAGCACGTGGGAGGATCACGCTATTCCCCCCTCCCCCCTGAACAGGCACCCCAACCGACCACCCCGACCGGCCACAGCCAGCTTCCCAACCACAGACACGGTCAATTGTGTCTGTTGGGACGCCCGACCAAGCCGGAAGTAACACGGGGATTCGAACTGGCGATCCCCATGTTGGTAGGCAACGGAATAGACCGCTACGCTACCAGGACGCCCACGTCTGGGGACTTCTAAATGCATAGACGCTGCATTGACCGCTTCAGCCTGTTGCTGCGATACGTCAACATCGCCGTCACATTGCACCGGGTAAGACCGGCCTGTAAACAAATACAAGTGAATGGGGGAGCTGCGGTTTATCTGGATAAAAAGCACTATAACGTTTACATTTATCAACCGATTTCAATCAGTCGTTTTTATATTCAAGGGTTTGTGATGTATGTAGAGTACAACAAAAGTGTTGCCTCCAGTTGCTTAGAATCTTGCTAGTTAGGCTAAAACCGCTGCACGTAAACATGCCCAGCAACGCGAGGAGGGGGCAGTCGAAGCAACAGGCATTTAACAAAATGAGACATCCTTGCTCACCCGAGCCTCATTTGAATGCACTGTCAATTAGTATGATGTATTTCACATCCGTAAGTTATTACTGTCAGTCTACCAAATTATGTTGTCATACAAACTTTGAAGTGCTCTTAAAGAAACACAATAAATCATCCCCTATCCCAACTGCACTTCTTTTTTAAATTTCCATTCCACTTTGTTGTGAAGCACAATAGGTTTTTAAAAATGTAAATAAACATTATTTATTCTGATGATGATGATGATGTCGATCTGTCTGAAAGCCTTCAGACCCCTGACCTGATATTATTGTATTTAAAAATAGTCTGTTGTGAGTAAATAGTTTCACATGATTGCAGTGGCATGGAAAACAGCAAATGCATTTTGCACCAGATAGTTAATTTCCTTCATCAGATTATTTGTATCTGAGTGAATTAGGAGCGTCAGGATCCGATTGTTTTGCCTTTTCTCATTCTGTGCTCAAAATATACAGCAGAAGTCATTCTTAAAACTTGTGTGGGAAAATGTAAATATCTCAACACTAGAGTTTGTAATTCTCAATCTGAACCCTATCGGGCTCGACCCGATCACGTCAGTTCAGGCTCAGATTATTTAATAATTTTGGCAGGTTTGAGAGGGTCAGGCTCTGCACCGCGGTGGATAAATGAACTTGAACCTGAAGTTGAACTTGAATGTGCAAGCGGGCAGGGCTGTTCCACAGTTGTGGGTCCGATGTGTGTCAAAAATTACAGACGAGGTAAACAAAACAACGACAAAAAAACTAAACCCAGAGGAGGCTTTGGTCCTTCAGTGCATCCCGGGACACATGCGTTTACACTTCAAATGCGATGTGGACAAATGCGTCCCAGGCCACCTGCAAATGTGGCCTGAACCATCAGATCTCAAGACACATTGAGGACGCATTGGGTGCGTTCACACCTGTACTTAACGCTGTCCTCTTGTGATCGGACCACCCAAGACGCATGTTCATGCCAGGTGTAAACGGCGTCACAGCGTCTAGCTGAGCGAAGCGTTTAGCGACTGACTCGTGAGTCTGCTGCGAGCCGGGCGCAGATCTCCTTGGTTGAGAGGAGGCGTGAAGCAGTTCATGTCCGATCCAGGTTGGTGAACTAGTAACTAGCTAAACCACAAAGGTGACGCATATTATCACAAATAGGAATGATCACAGCAGACCAAGGACTTCTAGGGTAGCATCGTTTTTTTCTTTTTGTTTTTTCACAAGGCAGATGTTCACTAATTCACTGGTTACCATCAAACATGTCATCACTAATCCCACTTTTTAGTTGCAAGGCTACAGATGCATGTATTTAGCCTTCTGTAACAGGGATTAATTCATATCTGACATTGTTATTATCGTTGTTGTTATCTAATATTTTCAGTTTTACTATTTGTGGAGTGTTTTTGTAAGGCTCTTAGTGTTTTACGTTTAAAAAAAAGTTTATTATATAGTTAATTTGGTGAAGCACACAATTTCATTCCCAACGTCTGAACTTTTCCATTGTTTATTGGCTCCAGATTCGGGCAGCTGTCCGTCACCCTAAAAACCCGACCGCACACGAGGAGACGGTGAGCCTTCACAACATCCGTCCAGAAGGTCCAAGAAAAAAAAATCCGATAAACAAGTGGATACCTTTATGCCAACGTTGCATTGTTAATACCCCGAGGAGAACTGCAGTTAATGTATGAGAGGCAAACCGGGGCAATTTAGCTCGTCCTGCTGCACCTAAACCCAACCCCCCCTTTTCTTTTTCTTTTTTTCTGGTCTTACTGTGATTTGAGTGGCCCGGAGATTTCTGCTTATGAACCCTTTTAAACCTGCATACACAGTGGGGTGCTGTGTGTGTGTGTGTGTGTGTGTGTGTGTGTGTGTGTGTGTGTGTGTGTGTGTGTGTGTGTGTGTGTGTGTGTGTGTGTGTGTGTGTGTGTGTGTGTGTGTGTGTGTGTGTGTGTGTGCAGCCGTTTAACACAAGGTCAAGAAAACTAACCTTAAGTGGTAATGTGAAATGTAACAATGGGGTGAAAAAGACCCTTGGCAAGCAAATAGGCCTCTGAATATCATGTCAAGGTTTCTTCTGTTTTGTTTTTTTCTAATATATTTTTTGCATCAACTCTAAAGGGAAGGGCATTAAAGCACATTTATTAAGGCAAAAAATAAGGGCTTGATAGCCTGTGTTATTTCACTGTTTTGTAATATTGGGGCTATGTGAGTTTCACAGCCAAACTTGTTAAACTGAAAATGTTAGAAATCTAGGAATTTAAGTTACGTTTCCTGTTAGACTCATTTTACATTTCTCTGGATTTAGGACTGTTATCTAAACATGTAAAATGCAAGTGTGTTTTGAGAATATTTGTTCCATCAGATGTTTTGTGGGCTCTGAGATGTTGCACCTGCAGTTTTTTTTTGTTTTTTTTCAAGTGCCACGTTTTTGCTTATTTATTTCCTGAGCCCACCCGTTTATTGTGAAATTTATTTCGCTCGTGTCTTTTAGGTGTTATTCTGTCTTATTTCCAAATGTTTTTTTTTTACTGGTAACGTTTATACACAAGAATTATAACAAACTTGAAATGTTTGAAGGAGGTTTTGTTTCCATAAACTAGTGCCACCTAATATTGGTTGACTATTTATTTGCTAATGTGGACGTGTTGTGTGTTGGAGTATGGAAAGTCTGTCAAAGTCTTGAAATAAGATTTTGATAGGTTTTCACAAATAAATGTTTGGAAATAAAGTAAGGTATTGGGATCTGGCATATCTCCTCTTCTCCAAAACGGCTTTCTTCATACCCTCTGTGACTGTATTTAGTAAAATATGTTTTCCAATAAGGGGATTGGGTTAATTACAGCACTTTACTAGATGAGTATGAAATGCAGACAGTTTCAATGTCCCATTTACATACATTTAATACAGAATTTACAGTTACACTTAGTGCAATGATAAAGTGAAGCTTGATAAAGACAACAAATTACCTCAACATAACCCTCAAATAGCTGCACATCGGTTGATACAAGCAAAAAGGAGTCCATAATAATATATCCAATATGCTTTGTTTTTATATAACAAAATATTGAGGTTTGCTGGAATATATACATTAAGGTTTACGGTCAATATATTCCAGTAAACCCCAAATCTGTTGAACGAGCAGCAGTCAGCTCTCCTCCAGCCAAATGGCTCTTTGTAAAGAGAGGTCACTCCATCTAAACTGCTCTTCAGGCGGCAACTGAAGCCAAATCTGCCTCCAGCTCATTATCCGTCATCCTCCTTGACCTAGCCGCATTATTAAACATTCACTGACTCGCCATGTTTTACCATATAGACACGAACCGATGGACCTGGAAGTAGTCCCATCGCACCTGACAGGGAAGTCACACCAATTGCCGTGGAGTGGTCAGGCATCTGCAGAGTCAGATTTATTCTCAAAATGAAATAAAAGCAGTTAAACAGTATATGAATGCAGAGAACAGGAGCTGCAGATGTCACGTCTTACAAAAAAAAAAAAGGTAAACCATTTCTAAGAAGGAATATGTCTAGACAAATCAATACCGGTCAATGTGAGGAAATTGATTCCATTATTATACCCCCAAATGTGAATATTATTCTACAAGCTATGGCTTTACATTGTGTTTAAATTTTATTTTCTGCGTGTGTGATAAATGATGACAAAATGTAGAAAGGCATACAAATGTACGCCTCATGAAAATGGCTGCTTTCATCCCGTTATCCGTCATTTTCACCAAGACGGAGTACAGATCAGACCGGATGTTCTGATGAAACCATGATTCTGCCTTGTTAATGGAGATGAGATGGCCGGCAGAAACATTAAAGGAGTTTCAAAGTGCTTTCATGAACGAGAAAAATGATCTTAGAAGATGTGTGGGGGGGGGGGGGATGAAAGTAGTCATGGGCAGTTTAAGTGACACTTCACAGGAGTGGATTGAGCATTATTATAGCAGTGCTGTAATAATGCTCAATTACTAATACGATATAAAGTTAAATGGGAATCTTAAAGAACTACTTCTACTATGAAAATACATGAGTGGGTGTGCTGTCCTCAATATATGTGCGGTATATAACTTGACAGTCAGATAAACGCCTCCCTAACATCAAGACTCTGAAGACAGTTGGCCCCTTGCCCACAGGCTTATTGACATTGCAAGGAAGGGTGAAACTAAAACATACAAAAAGCATAATCACACTATGCTTGCTTTTAACATGTGCAAAGTTGGTATATTTACATACACAATGTAAATATACCAACTCATCAAATTAATTAAGTTTCCTTTATTAATCCCCTTGGGGCAATTCAGTTATTGCAAATTAACCCATCCTAGCTGTGATCTGTGTAGTTAGAAGCAGTGGGCTGCCGTCTTCATGCTGGGCCCGGGGACCAACTCCAGTTCTTTTCCCATTGGCTTGGTCAGGGGTACAGACAGGAGTGTAAACCCTAACATTCATGTTTCTTTTGATGGTGGGGAAAACTGGAGCACCCGGAGAAAACCCACCACAGACATGGGGAGAACATGCAAACTCCACACAGAGGACGACCTGGGATGATCCCCAAGGTTGGACAACCACAGGGTTCGAACCCAGGACCTTCTAGCTGTGAGGCAAAAATGCTAACCACTGGGCCTCTGTGCTTTAATATTAATTAAATCCCCTTGTTTTTTACCATTACAAATTGTATTTATGGTATATTTAACTTCAAATGTAATATATGGCATCATATTTTAAAATGTAATCAATTATCTGTTCATTTATTTGTAATTATTGTTATATGAATTTCGAAAGGAGCCAGTTGAGGCGGTTCGGGTATCTGATTAGGGTGCCTCTTTTGGAGGTTTTCTGGGCACGGCCAACTGGGAGGAGACCCTGGGGTAGACCCAGAGCAGCACTCTGTGTCATGCTCAAATTTTTTTCCAAACAATATTTTTATTATTTTTTTCAACAACAAAAACAATCCTTTTTAAACCTGGAACAGCTTGTCAGAAAGGACCAGAACTAGAAACATCTCCTTTAGATTATGTAATACTGGCATATTTTAAACATAACAGAGTAGAGGCCTAAGTGCATTTTGAGCAAAAATATAATTGCATAAAAAAAATCAAAGTTCTAGAAATTATTCAAAAATCTACTCAATACAAGTAACCAAACAGGTAACAGGTAAGAAAAAGTATGACAGCAATACAAGGATAAAGATTGAACAGTTGAACAGATTGAACGATAAACATTGAACACAACATACTATTACAGCTTGGTGGTTAAAAACTAAAACATGTTCCAAGCTGACAAAAAAAACCCACTAGCTCCTATTCACATTTTCCAAGAATGTTTGCTTGACAACTTTGCACATTCTGCAACATCCAGCTTCCTGCCACTGATACACATTTTTGCCAAGTTATTAGCTGCTCTGATGATGCTGTTGGGAGACTGCAGGGCTGCAAGGTCAGTTAATATTTGCTTGACATTACTGTTATTTGGATATTCTGGTTCAGAAGAGGCCTGTGGCAGGAGCTGCAGATATGGATGGTTCTAGGAGCTCAGCGATAGAGATTCGCTCTTTGGGGTTTCTTACCAGACATCTCTTCAGCACATCCAATAGATCTCCCTCTGCAGTGTCGGGAAATTCAATTTCATGAGATGGATTGACAATGGCATGCAACTTGGTAATCTGATTGGTGATGCTTTGGAATGGAGTCTTCCCATAGGTCATGCAGTACAGGGTACATCCCAGGGACCACACATCCCCTTTGGGACTAATCTTCGAGCTCACTTTTCCTGGTTTGGATGATGTGTCTTTGATGGCTTCAGGGGGCATATAGTTAGGGGTCCCTACATGTGAGTCCTTCATAATGCTTGTTACATCTGGTCTTATGCGGTTAGCTATGCCAAAGTCAATCAACTTGAGTGAAGCATTCACAATGACAAAATTGGCTGGCTTTAAGTCACTATGGACAATTCCATGTTTATGGATGGTATGGACAGCCTCCAGCATATTCTTCCAGTAAAATTTCCTCTCCAATGGGTTAACAGCCTTGTGGTTCCGCAACCAGGTATTAAGGTCCAGGTTACCACACTCCATCAGCATATAGATGTAACTGTTGGTTATTTCATAGTCAAACAGCTTGATTATCTGGTCACTGTATTGCTGCAGGTGATTCAGATGCTCAATCTCATTCTTGTAACTCTGAATAGTCTGAGCATCAACCTCCTCAAGGTTTACATACGTCACAGCGAATAGCTGCTTTTTGTGGTCCAGGACCTGATAAACCTTGCTAGATCCACCTTGTCCAATCATTTTTAGGATGAAGAATTGTTTGCCTTTGATAGTGATGGATTCATTGGACAAAGAGGTGAGGGAATCCTGTGGGGTTGGGGAATATGACATATGTTTGGGATGCATGCAGGGTTTCTGGGCCTGGGCTGCTCTGTGCACTACAGAAGCAACAACTTCAGGGTCTCTCTTTGGAACAGGAATGACATAGCTGTCAACCTGGGGATTTTTGTAGTTTTGGGGTGTCTGGCAGACCATAGATAGATTTAGTCTGGACAGGAGAGGAAGGGATGGCGTAGGAATACAGTCCAGCAAACAAGGAACAGGTCGAGGGTCAGGGGGTGTCATGTACTTCTCCTGAGGAGAAATATGACAGCTAATAGCAGCTGGCATCTTCCACTCTGGCAAAGGCTCCTTGTTAGCAGGTTTAGTTTGTTCAGTGGATTGGTCCACTGATGCTTGAGTCGGAACCTGCAAGTCCTGGTTCCCACAAGCTGCCACATATAGTGGAGCATCAGCATGCAGGTCTGGGGTACTTTCTTCCCTTTTGGTTGGTATGAGCTGTTTCTCCCTAGCTTTGAGGTTATGTATGGCCACTTCCAGGAGCTCGGATGGTTGAGCATTTAATGCCTGGGCCTTGTGTAGAATTGAAGTGGCTTTGTTGAAATTACCTTGAGAGACTTCGAATTGGGCGTGTGCTATGTGCACAAAGGCAAAGCCTTTGCAATATGATCTTGCAACTATGAAGTGGCCCTGTGCTTCATCTGGATCTTCAATCCCCTTGAGTTATGCATATCTCACCAATATTCTGGCATAGCTGGAAGTCTGAAGAAGACTTTGGAATAGTAGCCTTTAAGCTTAGTGAGGAGGTTGCTATCAGTGTGAGGGTTGCCGCTGTTCTCCAAGTCAAGCAGATATGTCCAACATGACGCAGGGGAATTTGAATTGATGATCTGCTCAAATTTGAAAGTGGGATCTTCCATCCTAAAGGTATTCTTCTTGTCCTGTCTGTTAAAGAGTGTGGTGGTGGAGTCTATGGTTGTCTGATCCTCCCAAGGACATGGCTCTGGACTAACAGTTGTGGGTTTACAATTGAGAAAATCTCCCATTTACAGCTCTTTTCTTGGAGGATGAGTGGGTAAACACTGCACTTATATTTGAGCCAGATGTTTGCCTGGACAAGCTTTTAGGGATGAATGCATCACTTGGCTTTGAGGACCACCCATCACTGTCATCATCACGTTCTGGGATAGAGAAGGGAACTACAGGAACTCTCCCTGGCAAGACACCTGCTCGTTTCAGGTGGGATAATCCATTCAGGGGCTCTGTCCCTGAACTAAAAACACTGGGCAGCACTAAGTCACCTGTCCCATCAGACTTTTTACAATCTTTACAGAATTCTGAGATATTCTCTTCATCTTCTGTATAATGGTGCCATGCTTTTCCTGACTGGAGGCTCTGCAAGGCAGTCTCCAGTAGTTCTTTCGGTTTTGCATCTAGTTCTATGGCTCTCTGCAAAATGTGAATGCCTTCCTCTGTATTGCCTTGTGAATGTTCAAATTGTGCATGGGCAATATGAACAAAAGCAAAATTTGGACTGTGAGATGTAGCTACAGTGAAGTCTACATCTGCCTCGTTGACATCCTGGATCGCTTTTAACTCAGCAAATCTGACCAGCATCCTGGCATAGCTTTCATTTTTACCATGCTTTCCAAGCGGTATGTAGGAGATCACCCTGATGTAACAGTCCAGAAGTCTGGCGAGATGTTTAGAATCCGAGCGGGGGTCAGCTCTCTTCTCCGTGTCAACCAGATATGCATAACATGTTTCAGGAGAGTTTGAGCCGATCACCTGGTTGATATTGTCCGTGTCATCTTCGTTGAGATGTTTTTCTCATGTTTCTTAGCTTTTGACAAAGCTTTGCTAGTTGCTGCTTTCTGTCCATGCGTTTCTCGTCCTCCATCTGGAATTCACGCGGAGGTTTGCGTTGGCAAACAAGTAAACCATAACTCCACGTAGTTTTTTTTTTTACTCGTTTCTGAGTTTTTACTCGTTTTTTACTCGTTTCGTCCAATCAACAAACTAAAGTAAATTCAGAAGTGGGGCGGCCAACGATGTATTCAAAATAACCTATTTCCAAACAGCGTTAGCAACGAGGCTAACGCTAACTACTTAGCTAGCGTTGGTTCACAGCTCGGAAATTCGCCCGGCTAAAGTTTAACGGGACTAAAGCGCTACGAAATGACTCTATTTCTCTCTTCACAGCTATCCATCCATTATCCAACCCGCTTATAGCACACCCACCCATTAGCCGACCCGCTTATAGCGCAACAAGCCCCCTTTTCGAGGTCTCCATTTTAAACGTGTTCACTTACTTCCGGATTACTGGTCACGTTACGTAACTTTGTTACTGACTTCCTGTGATTCTTAAAGTGACCACAACATAATACAGAAACACATAAAGAATTACTTTAGAAAACGTAAAAAACGGCTTATATAAATGTAACTATTATTATTATTGTTATTATTAACAATTTTCAATGGGCTTTTCTCGGAATGCACGATATTTACGTAGAGGTTGCGGTTTTCTATTAATGGGGCACAATCGCAGTCATCAGAATTCGTTGGGGGCTCGCCAGTATCACGTGGCTGTGGGAAATATCTGTTTTGTATACACACTTCCTGATGGGGTTTTTTATTTATTTTTTACATGTTTTATTTATTTATTTATTTTTAATCATGTACAATTGTTTTTTTACATTGCAACAATACAATATTAGAGTTTCAGTACAGGGGAGAGTCAAAACATAAAAAACTAATAATTATAGTCTAAATATAATACAATGCCAAAAAGATAAAATAAAAGGAATAAAATAAATAAACAAGGAAAGGTTGACAAAAATAACAAAAAAAAAACTTATGAGGTTGATGATCAGGTGATGATAAGAGTCACTATGTTAGGAGTCTCAGAGGAAAAAAACAACAACAATGTAAATCTAAGCTGTTCATTTATCTAATGTGTTTAGTATTTTTTCCAAGATGAGAGATTTTTTCATTTCCTTTTTCTTAGAAATTATTTCGGTAAGGGACTTGAAAAAGAATATCAGATCAATGTCAAATAAACGAATATCTGGCTTGGAGCCCATCACCTTGGATTTGTGAATGTGAAATTTACCAAACAAAACACAGAATTTTGAGAGCATTGTCTACAGGAGATGAGCCAGTGTTGCAATCAAGGAACATGACCATAATTTCTTTATACCAATTAGTTTGTTAAATGTATCAAAAATTATTGATGCAATATCTGTCCATAGATTAGAGGAATAAGGACAATTAATGAATAAATGTAAAATAGTGTCTTCTTCTGTGTTACAGAATGAACATTTTGCTGAGATTTCTGCTTTAAATGTGCATAAAAATGTGTTTCATAGGTAATATTTATGGAGTCTCTTCAAGTGAATTTCTTTGACTTTATTGGGTATGAAGAACTTGTTAGACTCAGAACATATGTTTTCATTGACAGACATTGGGAAAGATAGCTTCCAAATATATAATGCTTTAGGAACGCAGCTTTCATCTGAAATAAGTGTTCTCCTGATGTGCATATTATTACATTTGCGATCAAGCAGGTTTATGCCCCCTATTTTAATTTTGGGGAGTTCTCCAGAAAAACGGGCCATAAAGTAAAGGAGCCTTTACGAAATGAATCAGTCTTGTAGATATACTCTTGACAATTCTTTCATATTCATTCTTAGAAAGGTCTGCACCAGTTGTTTGGATAACATCCTTATGACTGTAAAGCCCACCCTGGGAATTTGTCAAGTCCAATACAAATATTATATCATTGTCCATCCAGTTCTTAAAAAAGGTAGTCTTGTTTCTAAATAGTACATACTGGTTGTTCCAAATAGTACAGGTATGGGGGGAGAATTATGTTTAAATGCTAATTTCCAGGCTTCAAGAGCCTGTTTGTGGAAGTTTGCTAGTTTAAGGGGCAATTAACTAAATTTATAATTACAGGAAAGTAAAACTTTTAATCCATCACATTTCTCAAAAATCAGGTTGGGGATATAAGAATCATTATCAGCAAGGCAGTGTTTTATCCAGTTGATTTGAAAGATATTATTAATAGTATTGAAGTCCAAAGCATTGAAGCCACCTCAGAGTATTTTCTAATGATTATTTTCCTTTTTTCAGTCTTATTTTTCCAAATAAATTTAAATAAGAGTGAATTAATGGCTGCACACGTTTTGTTGTCAACATAGAGAGCTGGGTACACAAGCCTGGAAATGCCTTCCGCTTTAGATAGCAACACTCGGCCTTGAATTGTAAGATCTCTCTGTAACCAGCAACTAAAATGAAAGATATTTTTTGCTTTTTCTAATTTGGGCCAGAAGTTCCCTAAAATTCTATCAGAGGACACTTTGTCTATCTTAATACCAAGGTATTGAACTGATTGTTTCACTTGTAACCCACATATAGTAGATGTTTTGTCAGTGTAATGTACATACATTACTTCACTCTTGTTTTGATTGGTAATTAGACCAGAGGCATTTGAGAAATCTTTTAAAGACTCTAGGATGATTGGAACCTGATTTTCATTTTTTAGAAAAAGACATGTATCATCAACCAGTTGGCTTATCTTTAGATAATTATCCCCAATTTGTATACCCTCCATATCTGAACAGTGAACAACATATAAATAAAGAAGTTCTGCCACTATCAAAAATAAATAAGCAGATATTGGGCATCCATTCAAAACGCGGAGAGGTGCCTTTAACCAGACATTACTGTTGCTGTATTTATACAGAGTTTGGATTATATTGCTAAAATTTTTACCAAAACCAAAATGAACCAAAGCTTCTAAAATAAAGAGGTGCTCAACAGTATCAAAGGCTTTGTAAAAGTCTAGGGATAGTATAATTGCATCATCATGGATTAGATCTGAATAGTCGATAATATCCAGGACCAGGCGGATGTTGTTTGAGATGTGTCCACCTTTCATGAAGCCTGACTGTGTAACAGAAATATTTCTTCCAAACAAGGCTTTAATCTATGGGCATATAATGCAGCTAACAATTTGTAATCTGAGTTGAGCATTGTTAATGGACGCCAATTATCTAAAAACGTAATGTCTTTGTTAGGTTTTGGTATTAATGTAATAAGTTCTTGCTTCGTTAACCCCCCGACAGCTCACCCTTTTTTGAACATTCCTGATGTTTGTTTGGCTTCCAAACTGTCTTCTTGGTCCTGGGAGCCATGTCTGTGTCCTGCCTCCTGCTCCTGGTTAACAAAGTCTACAAAGTAAGCCAAAGGAGGATAGGGAACACGATTTTGACGCTTGCAGAATGCACCATCTGACGAAATGGGAACTTCTGTACTATTGGGTTGACGCCTCTTGGCGTGTCGGGGAAAGAGAGGACAAGGAAGTCTCCTTCAGCCTTGGCTGACTGTAGTTCCATGAGTAGATCGCTCAATTTTGTTAGTTTAGAATAATCCCGGTTTTTAAATTTTGGAAAGGTGACAGTTCGTTTGAACAGAGCATCTTCTATCCCTTCTGTTGAGCCATAACTTTGCTCGAGTCTGTCCCATATCATTGCCAATCCCGCTTCTGGATGGTTGATGTGTACTGTTATCTGTTGGACATGTCCTGCTTACTCTTTGCCGAGCAACTTAAACAGAGAGCCATCTCCTCACTTGGTGTCAGGTTGAAACCACTGGTTGCAGTCTGAAAGAATCTTCCTAGGCTCTGTAGTTCTGAGGTTTGTCATTAAATTGAAGTAAGCCTGTAGCCACAAGCTCACGACGAGCAAGGTATATCTTACAAGCAGGCGCGGCCCGTTCGTCAGTGATGGGTAGTAACTCGTTACATTTACCCCGTTACATGTACTTGAGTACTTTTAAAATAAATTGTACTTCTAAGAGTAGTTGTTTTGCAGAATACTTTTTACTCTTACTCGAGTACATTTCTGATAAAATGTGTGTACTTTTACTCCGTTACATTTGGCTACATTCGTCTCGCTGCTTTTCCTGATACATTAAATAATTTTTACATTCAGCTGAGCTCACGCCCAAGACAGCGATTTTCCGACAATGAGAGATAAGATACGGGAGCCTACCAGCCAATCACACACCGCAGAGTGACGGGCGTGTGGCCCTACCCCCTCCCCTCCACGACCCCTTCCAACGCGGTTCGTGATCATGGCCGAAGATGGAACGCCTCCGCCTGCTTCGGGAGAAGACGACGAGGCCCTTGCGCGTCCCTGGCCACACATCCGGGACCTGTTTGAGTTTCAAACTTAAAGTAATGACAGTTATATTATGCGCTGCCTACTTTGCGAGCCCAAAGCGGTGGACATCTCGACATTCAAGAATTCCACAACGAATCTGAGAAGACGTGACGGTAAAGAAGCTACTTAGTCCATGGGCCAGACGATATTTCGGTACACTCAAGGTGGCAAAACTTACTTATAATTTTTGAAAGGATCCATGTCTGTAGATTATATTTTGGTATGATAGCCATTCCTGAGTGGCAGCTGTATCACAGTTATCAGCTCATGAAGTTAACCACCCGCTAAACTAAATTGCATTTTAGACGCTGGTGCATATCCTGGTTTAGCCTCATGGTCAGGACATTTTTCAATGTTCTATAATATTGTCTTTGGTATCATTTTAAAGGGGACCTTCTTAGCTTTCATTCAAGCCCTGTTGTGGATATTTCTCACAAATATAGAGGTCACTTGAGCTCTTCAACCCATCAATAACACACATCTTTCTGCAATGTTCGCCTAAACTATATACTTTCTTTTAGCCCTGTGGCATCTAGGAATATCAGGGACACAAAACACAAAAACTGGAATACTCACAGGACTGTAAAGATTCAGAAAATGTATAATATACCCATACTATTTCATTGTGTGAGGTGATTGTGAGCCTTAAATGAGAACTAGACCAAAGCCAGTTAGGTCACAAACTGGTCTCTATACATTTGTTTAAATACACAATCAAAATACATGATAAAAAGGAATACCATAGTGAGGTAATGAACTATTTTAATATTTTAAACAACATTGACATTTACATATACTTAGTCAATGATACATGTAATCCCATATCATTAGTGGGTATATGTAATGGTAATGGGTAGGGTAATGGGTATATGTGAATATGGTTACATTATTGTTATCAAGCTCTGGGTAACCAAGTCCAGAATCAACATCCTGTGCATCAATAGACTACTACCACAGTAATACCATCAGAATCATCACACTGTCATTCATCAAACTGCTCGTTTCTCTCATCATCTGACTCCCCAAGTTCAAAGTCCAGTTCTGGACCATCCTGCTGTTTTTGGTTACTGCAGGTCTGTAACCTGCACATGTCTGTGCATGGAAGTCCATTTGACAGGCACATGCAGCTTGGCATTTTGCATGAATGCACACACTTGCATGTTAGCATTTCCAAGACCACATCTGGTGCAGGTGGGGAGCGCATCCAGTAAATGGCCAGCTTGCCTTCATCGTCTGTCCATCCATACTCAGTAGGGCTTGGCACCACAGGGTTAGCCTGCAGACAGCACTTCCATATTGCTGCCTGATAGTTGGCTCGTTGAACATGCATAAAGAGACAGTCTCTACATGGTGGCAGCTGGCTGGACTCAACCTCTCCCCTTTTGGTGCAGAAGAGCTGGTAACGCAGTTTGTTCACGTCAGCAGTGCTGCTATTAGCAACATACATCCGACAGGTGAACTGCTCAATTTTCTGGAACAGCTCATCACTCACATTCCATGTCTGTCCCAGTTGACTAAAAGTCTCTTGGCAGGAAGTGTGCTTTCTCACTATCTTCAGGGCATTCAGCTTCCCTCGACCAGCGAATGCACTGACAGTGTCGCAGCCTGTGAAGGCATATAAGCCAATTAGGCTGTCACAGATGCTGTCTCCAAGTGAACTTGCCAGTTTGGTGATGTCGACAAACCGTGTGCGGTTCTGAGTCCCACACTTCTGGTAGATGGGACAGGTGATGTCCTTCTGGAAGCCAAGACAAAGCACCATGACATCAGTGTCCTCAGCTGTGATGATAACTGACTTTGAGCCCGCATTTGCTGCATGCAATGCATGCAGGAGCAGACGGGTGTCAGCTTCTTCATGTGTGGAGTGCAGTTCTGCTGCTTCCTCACACCTATCTTCTGTCAACTTGTAGCAGGTTTCCTCACAGGTCATGTACAACACCTTGCCATGCAGCATAGCTCTGTATCGTGGGAGTTTCCACTCTTCCACCAGAAACTTGATGAGACTGGTCTTGTTGGAGGAACTGCACAGAAATTTTCTCCAATGCTGGACGTGGTGTCCCCCTGCAAGATTCTTGTACTGGAGAGTGATGTCTCCACCCCGGTTCAGTCGTTCAGCATCTTTGATCGAAGTCTGGTGATAGACATCAAAAACAACATCAATCCTCCCACTCTGTGCTCCCTCATGGAGGACCTGGGTCAAGGCTGACTCTGCCACCTGTGCAAAGGTTTTGTTGTTGCCATTCATTTTTTGGACCAGGCTCATCCCATCAATGATGGAAGTAGATGGGATTGGGATGTCTTCTGCAGGAGATACATTCTTTTCAAGCTCTCTGGCAAGTGCAGCCTTGTTTGTTTTTCGTAAGGACCCATCAGCATTTGCCAGTGCCCATGGTAGTGGGCCCAATGGGTAGGCAAGGACATCCTTCAGATTCACCTTCCTGCTTTCAGCCACCAGGATCATGTGACTGAAAAGGTTTCTATCTGCCTTCAGAACCACATCCTGTGCTTTCTTTCCATGAGCTTGTTTTGTGCTGACATTGGAAAATGTTTTCAGACTTTGCTTGGTCATCTTGTCGTGGAATTTCCCAGGTGGTGGGTCTGCATCTAACCTTGTTTGCTGGAATGCTTGGTAGGCCTCTTCTCCTTTCTCAAGAGCTCTCAAGAGATCTATGGTCACATCAGGTGGAGCCATGTTGCCAGTGGAGAGGCTAACCAAATCAATCTCATCAGGGGACATAGGATTGAGCCAGTTATTCTCCATAAGGTCCATGAGAGACTGGACATCTGCTTCATCTCTCTTGATCCTTGGACTCTGTAGATCTGGATGAAACCATTTGCACCTGCCTTGACCTGTCAGGTCTCTCAGCTGTCTGAGGTACATGCTTCTATACTCAGCTGTGAGATAATATTTGGTCACAGCTCCTGGCTTCAAGCTGAATCCCTTTGTCCCTCCAGCTGTTTGGGTGTCTTTGTTCACCGTTTCTTCTATAGCTTGGTCAACAGGGATTCGGCCAAAGGGATTGGTGGAGCCCAGTTGGACTGAGAAGCCTCCTTCCATGAATTCTGTGTACACATCTGGGTGTGTGATGGGCAGCTCAGACATCTGGGCGTAGTAGTAGGGGAGGTAGCGTGCATAATTCATCCTGTCATAAGCAAAGCACCATGGGATCATTGCTCGAATGCTAGCCAAGTGTAGCATCCAGTCTCCCTCTCTGGATGCTCGGATGAGCCCCAACAAGATTTCAACCATGTCCAAATAGGACATCCAGAAGTTCGAGAGGCTGCCGTTTCCACCTCTAAGGAACTCACGGTAGACTTCAAATAGATCCATGATGCGTGTACAAGAGCTGTTCTCGAGGACCTCCTTCAAAGCATGTTGTGAGACTTCTTTCCCAAGGCTGTCAATGGTCTTCAGTGTCTCATTCAGGTGAACCATGTCATTCCTGTGAGTTTCTTCCAACCAGGACAGGAAACCATTCAAGGTCAGTCGCATGAGAGCCTCATACAGGAGCTTGTGTAGTCGCACTGCCCTGTTGTACTTGCGGCCATCCATAACACCAGCAATTGAGCCTTCTGCAATCATGCCAGACTCAATGCAGAGGTCTTTGAGTCCAGCATCTTGGAAACGCTTTCCTATTATTGCCAGCAGTGTGCAGATGGTGTGGAATACCCCAAGCCTAACGATGATATCATGGAACTTGTCATGGTGTTTCCATGTGATCTCGACAGCCTTCGCATACAGGGCTTGGTCAAAGACACAGACAATCTTCCTCAGGCCTAAGCACTGCATGATGCTCAGTGACTGGTTAAGCACCTCGTTGACAGTAGACATTTGTGTCGCTGGAGCATTGATGGTAGGCAGATAGCCTATATTGTCGGGGATGACCGTCATCTCTCCTCGAGTCAGGATGTTGAAGCCTGTCCAGCTGCTGACTGACTGTTCTTCTTGTTGTGACATGCGTGCTAGGACCCAAAGAAGGTTTTTCTCTCTGGCAAGCTTAGTATTGGCTGCAGTATCGGCATCTGACTTTTTGCTTTGTGGTGGCCCTACCCGTTGTCCAGCATTGTAAGTTGGTAACATTGGTGGGGGTCCATCAATGCTTCTCTTCTTTGTTTTGGGAACAGTGGGCATGGGTTGGACAGGAAGTGGGTTGACTGGCTTTGCTTGCACAGCAATCCCATTGACTCTGTGAGATGTTCCCTCACCACTGACAGTTTCTTCAAGACGGTCGATATTGTCCCAGGCTAAAGTTGTGAATATGCCAGGATGGATGTTAGCTGGAAGGGCAATGCCACTCCCTGATGACGAGAGTTTCTGGAGACACAGGGCAGTGTTGATCTCTTCCATCTGTGAATAGGACACACTGTGACCAAGTCGGTTGAGGATGTTTATCAACTCTACATTTCCTGTCAACGATTTGACACTGAATGGCAGAACAATGTGCTTGGAAGGCTTGGTATTTCCACATGTCACTGCATATACTATGTCATGGCCAAATGACTGCAGAAGGCACTGCACTCTCTGGGATGCATGATCAGGATCATTTGAGCCTGTGACTAGAGAGTACAGGAAGATAATGAGCGACTCTGGAATGGTAGGACAATCTGCTTCTGGTTTGACTTCAGGCGGCCAGGTTTGAGGAACATCTTGACTTTTAATGTCTGCTCTCAATTTGATGGCTGCTTTGGCTATAACATCTTGTGCACTGACACTTTTCAGGGTCTACAGCTCCCTTTTGAGAGACTGATTTTCTTTGGCAAGTTCCCTCATGGACAAGTTATCGGGATAGAGGAGGAATTTTCCTTTCTCATCAGGGAATATCTGCAAGGCTCCAGCAAACTCACTCTCCAGGTTTCGCCTTATGTGCTTCTTGGTTGATTCCTTGACTTGGGCAATGCCTTGGGAGTTTATTGAAGCTACCAGTCTAGAAGAGAGATCAGTCATTGTCATCACTTGAGGATTGCCAAAAAGCTCCATCCTGATGAAGAGGAACAGCTCATTGTATGCCTTATTCACAGCAGCTTCATACTGGGCTGCAGCATCATCATCTTCATTGCTGGCAACCTCTCCTTTGGAAACCTCTTCTTTGGTGTAAAGTCTATAGCATGACCTGTGGTAGTGCCCTTCAGCTGCTACAAGGTCTCTACTCACAATGGCAAGGATTCTGCTGTCCCTTTTCTTTGTGGCTGCACTCCTGATCTTTGCATCAGCTCGCAGTTCTCGACACTGCACCAGTACTTCTCTCGTATTCTGTCTCTTGGAATATTTGCTGTTTTTCTGACAAAATATGCACTCTGCATCATAAGTCCTAGATGTACTTGGAGCATGTCGAGCTACTCTCTTAGATTGTTTCTCTTCAGCAGAGACACAACTTTTCTTTTCTTTTGCAAGGAGGCCATCAAGAATTTGCTTCATAGTGAAGATACTGCGACACTTTCTGTGATAGTAGATTGCTGGAATCTGTCCCTCAGGAATGTCTTTTGCCAGTTTCAAAACTGGTGCATGATTTCGTATCTGAGCTGCCCTGAGCAGAGTTCTCCATGAGTCGACACTTTGTAGTGAAACCAGCTTATCTGTATCATCAGAACAGTGGATAATGCACTCCACCCGTGGGCGCTTTGGTATTGGGTGAAAACTTGCTTGTTCACCAGGGGCCATATTCAGTCAGTTTTCACCTGCCACATACAAACAAATACATGTAACTTAGGTGTATGAACACTACTAAAACAAAGTTTACTTTGCTTCACCAGCGTCATATTACCATTATTTATCTTACATAGCCACAAATAGATACATTACCTAGTTGCTATGCAACAGCTGTATTTTGTCCACATGACGCCGCTAAAATCAACACAAGATGAAAGTTCCTCGTAGCCACTTTAACTAATCATATTAACATATACATTAAAAGAACATGCTAACATTATGGGAAATTAGCTTACAATCTTCTCCAGAGTGAGACAAGAAGATAGATACCAGTTTCCTCTATATGTGTTTAGTAGAAAGCTATCTGGCTGCACGTTAGCCTAGCTTAGCACAATGAATGGAAGTACACAGTACTGGTTATCCTTGGTTGTTGGCCAACTAAGAACTGTCCCAGAGTTTAAGCTAGGCTAATCAGTACCAGGGGTGTTGAAATGCTATATTTGTAAAAATCTGGGCAAATACACAATCGTGAGAGGCACAGAAACAGGTTCCTGAAAGAAAAATGAAATAGCTGCTCATTTGGAAAGGTTATATTTTACTTCTGTTAGTGTACCAAATAAAATGGCACCAGTGAAGTTGTGTCACCTTGGGTGATATCGATATCTGGTCTGACCCATGGACTAACTGGCTTTGGTCTAGTTAGTTTCTTAGTAATCATGCCCTTCTAATTTAAGGTTCACAATCACCTCACACAATGAAATAGTATGGGTATATTATACATTTTCTGAATCTTTACAGTCCTGTGAGTATTCCAGTTTTTGTGTTTTGTGTCCCTGATATTCCTAGATGCCACAGGGCTAAAAGAAAGTATATAGTTTAGGCGAACATTGCAGAAAGATGTGTGTTATTGACGGGTTGAAGAGCTCAAGTGACCTCTATATTTGTGAGAAATATCCACAACAGGGCTTGAATGAAAGCTAAGAAGGTCCCCTTTAAAATGATACCAAAGACAATATTATAGAACATTGAAAAATGTCCTGACCATGAGGCTAAACCAGGATATGCACCAGCGTCTAAAATGCAATTTACTTTAGGGGGTGGTTAACTTCATGAGCTGATAACCGTGATACACTCAGGAATGGTTATCATACCAAAATATCATCTACAGACATGGATCCTTTCAAAAATTATAAGTAAGTTTTGCCACCTTGAGTGTACCGAAATAGGAAATTTTGGGCTCTGGCCCATGGACTAACTCGTGAAAGTAATGCTAGCTACGAGTTATTGGCCTAATTAAGTTAACGTTAACTAATGAGAGAGGGTCGTTCTACTGGAGATCCAAATCCTCTTAACCTAGCAGCACATGCTTCAGGGTTGAGAATCCCATGTTATACAACAGTATCCACATTGCTAACTGCTACATGGCAGCTAGCATGTTGAACTGGGCGGCGCCGGGGAGGACGTAGTCATGACACGATATCGCAGACATTCACTTGCAGTAGGTTAGGGAATGTTGCCTCACCGAACTCTGTTATTGGGAATCCCAATAAGCAACTTACTAACAATGTCTGAATATCTGAACTCTCAAAAAGGAATAATGTTGTACCACCGACTGCATTCAGTGCAATTCAAAGGGTTTTATTGGCATGGAAGTTTCAAGAAAAATGTTGCCAAAGCATCAAAATACAATTTGAACAAAAATTTGGACAGTAGACAATAACTAATATTGAGCATTAATACAACGTTAAGATTAATTGTATACAATATGTCCTATGAATGTGTTTGTGTGTGTGTATATGTGTGATCTGATGAATGGTTTATGTTTAGCTGGGAAGGAAATGGTACAGTAGCTATATTGAAATGAATCCCCAGTTAACGCAACAGTAATGTTATGGATCGTTTATAGGAACAGAGAGAGTCACTCAACACGTGCACGCACCCTATTAAACCTAAATGCAAAGTTATGGAGAAATTTACTTTGTCTTGCATTGTTATTTCAGAAGTTTATTCAGGCACACAATTTTACAAAGTGCATGGGATAGGAAGGTTCTGTTATTTTAATATGAGGTCTTTTTTGTGATGTTGATTCTACTTTTAATGCAGAATTTGAAATTATATTATTGAAAAATGGATGTGTTGTTTTTTCCTTTTCAACAGTGAATTCACCCCAGCAAGCTAAAGCTGTATACAGACTGCATAGAAAACAGCAGGAAACGAAAGCACCGACTGGCCCCAACTGATGAACCTCACCTTAAGAATGCAAAAATAAGTGCCTTTTCTGTGAGTGTCCCACGGGTAAGGCAGGGAACCTTTGACAAGGCCATGCTGAACTTTATATGTGAAAGCAGCCAGCCGTTCTCTGTGGTTGAATGACCTTCATTCAAGAGCATGGTACAAACATTACAGCTGCACTGCACATTAATGTCAAGAAAAACAGTGGTCCTGAAAATACAAGAAGCTGCCAGAGCCAAACAGAGCTTGATTATAAAGAAGATGACTTCTGTGAGCCATGTCTCTACAGCCACTGATTGCTGCACTGCCAGACAACGAAGTTACTTGGTAGTCACATGCGACTGGATAGACCAGACCTCTTTAGCAAGGTGCTCTGCCGTGCTGGCTTGCAGACACATGAAAGGCTCCCACATGTTTGATGTCCTTGCTGCAGCATTAGAGGAAATACACTCAGAGTACCAAATCAGGGACAAGGTGACCAGGACAACAACTGACAGTGGCTCAAACTGCCTAAAGGCATTTCGAGTTTATAGTGAAAGCGAGGAAGAAGCCACTGATGACCAGGATGAGAGTGCTCCAGAAGTTTATCATCCTTCAGAAGAGGTGGAGTATCAAGATGTCTGCTATTTTGAATGACGACACTGGCCTTGAGTATCTACTCCCAAGGCATCATAAGTGTGCCTGCCATCTCCTAAATCTTTTCTCAACCACGGATGCCGGTGCTGCAGAAGTTGGGTGTGAGACATACAAGAGGCTCTCTCGGTCTGCTTTTGCAAAATGTCAAGCACTTTGGGAACAAAACCAGCAGGTCCGCCTTAGCATTCGAGACTGCAGCATGAGTGCAGACTACAGTTCCTCCAACACCAATGACACACATTGGAGCATCCTCTACTTCACTGTGGATAAAGTTGTCCAGATCCATAAGGAGAAAGGAGAGAGTGCCATCCGGAATGTGTGCACAGCATTAAACATCAAGTTGTAAGTTGTTGGGGGTGGGATCGTGGTAAATCATTTTTGATGCTATGAAAAATTATACTTGCTATCATCGTATGTAGTCTAAAATATAGTTGAATTATGGTTGTTGCTGCTTGATCTAATACAATTAGCACCTCTACCGCACCTTTAATGGTAGCCTGTATTAAGTGCTATTTAACTTAAGGGTGATATCCTTTCTAGACTTGGCCTGTAGATGGTGGTTAAATAAATACATAATACATGAATTTACATACCGTGCTTTTAAAGAGTCTACTACTACTACTACTACTTTTGGTTGCTCCCGTCAGGGAATAATCAAGCAAAAAAACTCAAATGACAATTACAATTTATTTTACTAATATCACTGGTATTACTGTGTTTTGAAGGTTAACTGCAACTGAAATTGGCTTTTTGGTGGAATATGTTGCAGTCATGAGGCCAGTTACTAAGGCCCTGAATATCCTCCAAGGGGAATCATCTGTCCACATGTGCTTCCTGCTGCCGACTCTACCAGCTGCAAGACAAGTTGAGGAGGCTGCAGCCAACCTGCAAAATGTGTGGACTACTCCTTGCAGCCCTACAACATGGCTTCCAGAAGCATTTTGGGGATGTCATGAAGGACCCAGAGCTTATTGCTGCCACCATTCTCCTGCCAAAGGTCAGGACATGCATGACAACCGAGGAGAGCATCTTAAAAGCCGGTAATGTATCGTCATTAATTCAAGAGGGGATCATTTTGAGCTCATTTAGGCTACTAATCTATGTATAGGTTAGACTTCATGGCTTGTGTTGTCAGTAGTGAGTTACAGAAGGATGTCAACACTAAAACTATTTGAAGTATTTATTTTTCCACAGGGCTTGACTACATCAAAGGTCACCTCACCATCAGCATGGATGACGATGCTCCCTTAAACGACAGCCCGTCTGATAAGGAGGACTTCTTCGCATCCGTGAAGAGAGGAAACCCAGAGGTTGGACAGCTTGAGAAGTACCTTGCATGTCCAGTCACAGGAGGTATGGATCTTTTACTTTCCTTTCCTCAACTAAAAAAGTTTTCACTTAAAAGCAACACAAGTCTCCCAACATCTGCAGCGTGTGAGAGACTTTTTAGTCATGCGGGTGTTCTCTTCACTGCCAAAAGATAATGACTTGAGTCCAAGAATTTGGATAGCCAAGTACTTTTGAAGCTTAACAGTCACCTTACTGAGTGATTGTTCAAGACAGGATGAACATTAACCTTCTCAAACACTCATGAAGACACTCAATGTTTTGTAGACACACACAGACAAGCGAATATACACAAAAATACAGACTGACCGAACCTCTCCTGCTGTTCGAGGGTTCAGTGAGTTTTATGTGTTAAGAGATTAAACAGTGTTGTTACTGTGCTATTGGTTTCAAAAGATGGATGTTTTGAAAACAAGTGAAAAAGTGGAGAAAAGTGCCTATTACTGATAAGCTAGTGAATGATTTCTTGTGGCATGTGGTGTTACTTTTCGCCATTTGATTCTGTCATGTCCGCTGGCTGGAAATCTAAAATCCCTGCAAATACATTTACTGAGCACACAACAGATTTTTACTTGCAAAATGTATTTTTCTGTGCTCAAAATTTCCCATTGCTCATTAAAAAACTCCCATTGCTCACTCAGGAATGAGGGACAAATATAAACACCATAATGGCAAAAGTGCATTAGTATATGCTACGTGTTATACGGTAAAGATATAATTTGTTACTTAGTGGAATATGTTTTATTTTTCGAATGACTTCATCCAAGCCTCTCCTTGAGTGAGTGATATAGTTTACGTGTGTATTTTCATTTATCTATTTCTGTATATGGCACTTAAACAACTATATACTGTATGTGCACTTCACATTTGTTATTACCGGTTGAGGTCATGTTGTGATACATTCATGTAATGTTATTAGTTTCATAATATGTATCTTTTAGCAAAATTTGTCAAAAAAGAGTTAAGTTTTTATATTTTGTACACTGAATACATATGTACACACACACACACACACACACACACATGCACAATGCAGATTGTATCGGAGGCTCTTCTTTGAGGATTCAGTGACACCATTTTTTTTTCTTGTTTAATGCATTAAACAGTGCTTAAGAGCACTTATTTTGTCATTTGTCTGGTTCTGGATATGACAAATAATGTTTACAGTAAACTACATTTGTTATTACATGTTGAGGCTCTGTTTGTATGTAACTGATGTCATAAATCGCATCTAATGAAGTTACATGGTATTTTTTTTACTCTTACTCAAGTAATTATTTTTACAAGTACTCTTACTTTTACTTGAGTAGATATAATTATAAAGTAACAATACTTTTACTTGAGTACCGTTTTTGTTTACTCTACCCACCACTGCACATGGCAGGCATTAAGTTGTGCGAAATCGCATTGTAAACTTCTCCTATAACTGCAATGGGTCACATTTGAGTCAGTCATCCTTTACAACATGTATTGCAGGTTCAAACTGAAGTGTCTGAAAACTGAACCAAGCTTGGACCAGCAATGTTAATTATAATTAGTGAGCTGTTACTGTTTTTCAAGTCAAGTAGATTTTATTTGTCCCCAGGGGGGCAATTGTTGTGTAGCAGTGGCAACATTTAAATACACAAACACTCCACCGAACACATAAGGCAAATAAACACAACTTGTAGTGAGAGCAAAGCCAAGTTTTGGTGATGTTAATAAGATATAAAACATTTTTGTGGAGGATAAAAGTGAATTTCCTCAAAATCAAATTAAGATTTAAACAAGCTTGTCGTACCGACAGGGTTTTCAATGACAGCACATTTAATTTGCTTTTGCTTAGCTATTAGATTTTTATTTTTTTGACGGATTAAGATATGATCTATTACTACTACTACTACTACTACTACTTTTGGCTGCTGCTGTTAGGGGTCACCACCACGAATCATCCGTTTCCATTTCTTCCTGCCTCTTCCTCTGCATCTTCCTCTGTCACGCCAGCCACCTGCATGTCCTCCTAAAGATCCGCCATGGGATCTTTAATGACCACAGTGAGTCAGGACCTCGGTTTAATGTCTCATCCGAAGGACGGCATATCCTACAGCACCATGTCCCTGTCACTGCACTGGGGCATTGGAATTTTTATATATATGTAATCCAGTGAGACAAGTAAATTCTTTAAAAAAAAAAAAAAATATATATATATATATATATATATATATTTAAATTAGGGCCAGCGGGAAGTCTGTCCCCTATTGGCCCACCGACACCACTTCCGGCAGCAACTCAGTTTTCCTGAGAGGTCTCCTATCACTAGCCAAGCGCATACCTGCTTAGGTGCCATCATTTGGCAGAGCCAGGGTACGTGTTGGTATGGCTGCCGGCAAATAAGTTATAAATTATATAATAAGTTATAAATTATTCAGCCATAACAAAACTCTGAATAGCTGAGTAACTCCGAACCATGTTATGCATACATACTTACCTTTAGTATTCTATTCTATTCTATTAATTTTTCCATTTATCTCTTTTGTAATGGCGATGGATAGGTTGATGGACGAGATCAGGCAGGAGTCTCCATGGACTATGATGTTTGCAGATGACATTGTGATCTGTAGCGAGAGTAGGGTGCAGGTTGAGGAGAGCCTGGAGAGGTGGAGGTATGCACTGGAGAGAAGAGGAATGAAAGTCAGTAGGAGCAAGACTGAATACCTATGCGTGAATGAGAGGGAGGACAGTGGAATGGTCAGGATGCAAGGAGTAGAGTTGATGAAGGGGTAGGAGTTTAAATACTTGGGGTCAGCTGTCCGAAGTAACATGGAGTGCAGAAGAGAGGTGAAGAAGAGAGTGCAGGCAGGGTGGAGCGAGTGGAGAAGCGTGTCAAGAGTGATTTGCGACAGAAGGGTACCAGCAAGAGTTAAAGTGAAGGTTTACAAGATGGTTGTGAGACCGGCTATGTTATATGGTTTGGAGACGGTGGCACTGACGAAAAGACAGAAGACGGAGCTGGAGGTGACAGATGCTAAGCAGGAGGTGGAAGATGCTAAGATTTTAACTGGGAGTGACGAAGAAGGACAGGCTTAGGAATGATTATATTAGAGGGACCGCTCAGGTTGGACGGTTTGGCGACAAAGCAAGAGAGGCAAGATTGAGATGGCTGACATGTGTGGAGGAGAGATGCTCGGTATATTGAGAGAAGGTTTATGGAGGTGGTGAGGGAGGACATGGCAGGTGGCTGGTGTGACAGAGGAAGATGCAGAGGAAAGGAAGAAATGGAAATGGATGATCCGCTGTGGCGACCCCTAACGGGCGCAGCCGAAAGTAGTAGTAGTAGTAGTAGTTTTTAGTTTTTGTTACCCTTTTTGTTGTGAGCGATATATTTAAGTACTAGAAGCCTTACCCCCCTTCCCCCTGGTCTCTTGGACACACAGTATATCTACCTTTCTTCTCTCCATCATATTAGCCAGATCTCTCCCTTTAGAAGCTACTGTAAAACGGAATCAAATTCCTCGTATTCATGAGAACACTTGGCCAGTAAAGTTGGTTCTGATTCTGATTCTGATGATTTAAATCAGGTAGGTGTCCGTCCTTGTCTTGTTGCTTTTTTGCACTGCTCTACTTTTACCACTAGATGGCGACAGGGACTAGTAGAAGCTCCGTAGTACAATGCACGTATTAACGCGCTGTGAATACAACCCCCCCCCCCCCCGCCCCATTTGATTAATAAAATGTTTGCAATGAAAAGGATGGTGGTTCTAGGAGGTTTAAACGGTTCGGCCCGAACTACACCACAAAAAGGAAGAAACCATAATTTAGATTTCAAAGATGGCTGAATCAGTTCATCTGGATACAACGCTTACTGACAGATACGTTTCATCACTCAACTAAGGGACATCTTCAGTCTGAACTGACTGAAGATGTCCCTTAGTGGACAAATAAAGAGACAGACTTACGGACATGTGCAGATACACACACACGTGTGCGCGGGCAGACACACAGAGCCCTGAATGTCCGGGACAGTAATTATCTATATCTAAATCTGACAGAGCGTCCAACCGCCAATGACTGGCTGCCAGTGTTTGTGTCACTAACGAAGACGAACACACACACACACACACACACCAAGCGGAGAGCAGTGCCACATCACCCACCTCACCACGCTCTGACCTTTGCAAGCCCATTCTACCGCACACGCTCAGAAATCCACTCAGCCTGCACGACGCAGCCGACCAGCGACGCCTCTCACCGCTGATGCTGTGAACTGAAGTGAAGGACTGCCCAGCCTGCTGCGTTTTGGGCAACTGGATGATCCGCAGGCTTGGGAAACACTAAGTTGTTTTGGGTGTCTGAATGGGGAACGTACCAGCATGTTTTAATGAGTCAGACTGCGGGTGGGAGGCTGCCATGGTGCTGTTTGGGTCAGAGTACATGATACCAGTGCTGTTTGCTGGGTTTCCCACATGATGCTGTTTGGGTCAGAGTACATGATACCAGTACTGTTTGCTGGGTTTCCCACATGGTGCTGTTTGGGTCAGAGTACATGATACCAGTACTGTTTGCTGGGTTTCCCAGATGGTGCTGTTTGGGTCAGAGTACAGGATACCAGTACTGTTTGCTGGGTTTCCCACATGGTGCTGTTTGGGTCAGAGTACATGATACCAGTACTGTTTGCTGGGTTTCCCACATGGTGCTGTTTGGGTCAGAGTACATGATACCAGTACTGTTTGCTGGGTTTCCCACATGATGCTGTTTGGGTCAGAGTACATGATACCAGTACTGTTTGCTGGGTTTCCCACATGATGCTGTTTGGGTCAGAGTACAGGATACCAGTACTGTTTGCTGGGTTTCCCACATGGTGCTGTTTGGGTCAGAGTACATGATACCAGTACTGTTTGCTGGGTTTCCCACATGGTGCTGTTTGGGTCAGAGTACAGGATACCAGTGCTGTTTGCTGGGTTTCCCAGATGGTGCTGTTTGGGTCAGAGTACAGGATACCAGTGCTGTTTGCTGGGTTTCCCAGATGGTGCTGTTTGGGTCAGAGTACAGGATACCAGTACTGTTTGCTGGGTTTCCCACATGGTGCTGTTTGGGTCAGAGTACATGATACCAGTATGATGTTGCACTGTGTGGATTCTGATCAGCTGATGTGAAAAAATAAGAAAGGTTCTGAGGCTATATTAGTCTGTGGTTGTGTGTGTGTGTGTGTGTGTGTGTGTGTGCGCGCGCGCATGCGTACAGCAGGCTATACGCACACTGGACTGGGTTGTGTAACGTGTCGCTGAATCATTTCTTTTAGCCCCTGGGCAGATATTTTCACGCCATTACATTACTGCAACAGGCAGGCTCACGTTCTCCCTTTAGTGTGTGTGTGTGTGTGTGTGTGTGTGTGTGTGTGTGTGTGTGTGTGTGGGCACCTTTACCTTCTGCAGTAGTGTCTGGATACTTTTTGTGTGTATGTGGCTTCATGTTCTGCCCAACTGGATTTACGTGTTTTGTGTGTTTGTTTTTATTCGTGTCTGCGCGTCTAACACACGTAGATGTGCATGCCGCCATATTGTGAACTGGGTAGTGTCCAATAAGAGGGTGTGTGTGTGTGTGTGTGTGTGTGTGTGTGTGTGTGTGTGTGTGTGTGTGTGTGTGTGTGTGTGTGTGAAGAGAGCCTCCTTTCCAAGGGGTTGTGTATGGGCTTGTTACAGCAACATTCCACATCTCAGCTGCTACTGAGGAGCACATTCCACTGAAAGAGAGAGAGAGCGAGAGAGAGAGCGCAAAAGAGTGAAAGGAGTCAGGAGGAAGAAAGTTGTGAAGGTGGGAGCGGGATTGAGGGGGAAGAGACAGAAGATGTGATGGGAGAGGGTGGAAAAGAGGAATGAAGGAAGGGAAGAGGGATGACAGAGATGGACAAAGAGAATGAAACTAAAGATAGGATGAAAGAGAGAGAGAGAGAGGGTGAAAGCAGAGCAAGAGAAAGAGAGGTGAAGGGAGAAAATGAAGGAAATGCGAGCGATTTGGACAGAGGGGCACAGAGACGAGAGAGGATAGAGAATATACAGAACAGGAAGAAAAACAAGATTTGAATGAGGGGTGAATATCAGAAAGACAGGTGTGTGTGTGTGGGGGGGGTTATAAATAAGACCACGACGTTTTCTTTAAAGATTCTACCACTGAAGGTACCATGATGATGCACTACACATCATCATCTTCGGCGGTGACTTGGGGTTGAGTATGACCGTCCTCTCTCGGGGGTCCTCAGGGTGTAGAGGCCGATCCTGGAGCAGCATAATGGGAGGACGCCTGTGCGTGACAGCTTTTTACGTGGGGTGGCTGATGCTCCTGCAGCCACCACACGGTCCTTGGCAGGTGGTGTCCAGAGTCCAATGGCATGGAGAACCAAGACGATTGGGAACCACCCTCTGTTGCAGCCTTCATCCGCCTTCACTGCCGTTGTGACCTGGAGACATCTTCCACCAGTTCTGCCGTTGAGGTCTTTGTTGGATCTTTGTTGGATCGCACTTCGTCTGGAACCTCCTCCTTGACCTGTCCGCCTTGGGTGACCCTACCAGGCGCCAAGCTCTGGACGGCATAGCTCTTGGGCTCAATGCTACATGCAAGCTTCTCCACCACGACAAGGTGGCGATCCAGGAGAAGACACCACACACACACACACACACACACACACACACACACACACACACACACACACACACACACACACACACACACACACACACAGGACAGGAGTGGTAGAGTGTTTTTCAGTTCCTGTTTTCTGCAGCCTGCTTGACCTGTTTCCACTGGTCTGTGAAGGAGGAGGCATCCCCTTGCACGCATACACACACATGCATGCATACAACACATACACACGCACACACAAATAATAATGCAGCGGGTGCCAGCGACACAATTATACTTCTACACATACACATGCGCGCACACACACACATGCGCGCACACACACCAGACTACAGAGACGTTACTGGTTTCACTCACAGCAATGACCAAACATCTAATGATTCGATGATGCAATGACACAGCTATCTTCCTCAAAACACACACACACACACACACACACACACACACACACACACACACACACACACACACACACACAGAATATAACAACACTTCCACCCTAATATGACCAGACAGCGCTGTTATAGTCTGATGGAGACATGGCTCGTGTCCTCTTTGTTGTGTAAACTGGCTCCGGCTGCACCAGCTGTGACAGTATGAGAACAGACACACAAACGTATATTCATAAACAGAAAGTGACATCACCACAGATGTGGCAGCTGCAGTGCAAAACCAGATTGACACACGCAGACCCATATCCAGTCAACAACCCAGCTTAGAGTTTATTTGGCCCTCCACCATTGTACATGACTCTATAATGTATGTACGCTATACTTGTGTGCTGTCCACCCTGCTGCCTGCTTAGATATCTCATGCAGTAGTGTTGGTTACAAGAGTAACTTGTAACTAACACTAGTTACAAGTTACTCTTGTAACTAACATGTGAAATACTTCAAAGTATTTAACATCAGCTTCCTGCAAACACCTATGATGCTGCCTGTTTCTTTTCCTATTCTACACCTTCCTTTGTGTATAATCATATAAGATGATATAACACTGTGCGAAACGCATGCTCATCGTCCCGACGTGCCCTTCAGTCGTGTTTTTTCCCCCACCATGACTAAAATAAAAGGTTCATGTGTTTTGTTTTTTGTGGGCTATGCAGGTTTCATAACCACAGGACAATAAAACCCATTGATGATACAACGTGTTGCTTAAGAAGTGCACTGTCATTGTGTTAAATGAGGCTTTTTTTCCTTCCTGAAAAAGATAGTGTAGCGCTGCGAGGTTCCTCTCAACACTGCAGCCATGCATGCACGTGTGTGAACTGGGTAGGCGGTAACGTGAGATATGTGGAGAATATGTGGGTCTCAGCATCACTTCTGTAACTATATATATATATACACAATGCATTTGAAAACATAGGTACTCTTATATTTTGTACTTTTTCTTTCTTTCTTTTTTTATCTCGAATGGAAAAGCACCCCATGTCCTATGTGTGTGTTCTGTAATTACTCTGTAAAATGCAGAAAAGACGGATGGACTTGGTTAAAGTATCTGACCAGAGATAATTGTGTGAAAGTACTGTTAATATGTGATGCCAAATAAAACAAAAACAAAAACCACACACGCACCCAGGCACACACAGGTCAAAAAGGAGAAACCGAGAGTGGTGTTGTGGGTTTGCAGAAGCGAAGAAATTACGTAGCCATGTGAGTTGATTTGGACCACTTCAAAACACACACACACACACACACACACACACACACACACACACACACACACACACACAAGTGAAAAAAGAGATAGAGCTGCTCTCTGCTTACCTCGCCCTTTATCACTACCTCTCCATGCCTCAGTGTCTCACTTTCTCATGATCCCCCCCCCCCCAAGTGTCCCCTGAACCTCTCTGTGTTTGCATCGCCGCATCACTGAAAAGGAGAGGAGCCATGAGACCAAAACAAAAACAAAACAGAAAAGGAGACGCCCGAGACAGAAAATGCTAAACACGAGGCCTCGGAGGGAAGTGAATTTAAAAAAACAAAAAAGTAGAAAGGAACATGTATAGGGAGAGCGAAATAAGGGCGAGAGAAGGGGATGAAAAATGAAAGACGAGCAAGAGAGATGATAGTGGTAGAAGTGGACAGTGGCTCTGTTGTGCAGGCCTACTGTAATGACCCCCACGCTGCTCAGCCTCTACTAGTGCCCCCTACTGCACATGACGGTGGCCTGCCCGGGTTTGTATATTTCCTTTGGTGTCAAGCTGCATTAAGTAGGTTGAATTGTGTGTGTGTGTGTGTGTGGAAGAGCTTGTTGGCTCGGTGACAGCGTCCCCTCTTCGTCTCCCTCTCAGCCGGGCTGAATGGAGGGGTTTGTTTGTTGTCACTGATAGAGCTTAAGGAAAACAGGGAGACTCGATTCCCTACTGAGTGGTTGGGGCTATTTGTGGTCTGTGTGTGTGTGTGTGTGTGTGTGTGTGTGTGTGTGTGTGTGTGTGTGTGTGTGTGTGTGTGTGTGTGTGTGTGTGTTTGTCCACTGCAAGTAAGTTAATCATGAACGAGTGTCTACTGCGTTTCGGTCCGCTGACGAGTCCATCCAGAATACCAGTCCACCCCTCTTCATCTCTCTTGCTCTCACCAGTTGGTCCTCATTAGCTGGATAACTTTACGTTTAGCTCCAGTGGACCTTGTCAAACTTCCCACCCGTCTCCTCTTGCGGATGATGTAACACTGATGTAATTATTAAATATTAAGCTACCACGGTTGCTGCCATTACCCAGGCTCGGCTTGGTCCACTCTCGAGCTCTGCAGGAGGGTTTATTGCATTTGTGCAGGACCCTCACTGTCAAACGTGTGTGAGGAGTTTTAAGTGGCGTTTGCATGTGTTGTTTCATGGTTGGTCTGATTAGTTGTCGCGTCGTGTGTCTCGCCTTCTCGTGTGCACTTCAAACGTTGGTTTAATGTATGCTCATACTTTGATTCATGTAAATGTATTACTACTGCTATGACTACAACAAATAATACTTCTATGATATCAATAATAATGTAGATATTCACAGACACACAAACACAGACTCTCCTCCTCTTTCCCTTCTCTTCTTCTGCACACACATGCGCACACACAGGGTATTTGCTCATGCCTACCTACTTCTCTAATCCATGGTGAGGATATTTCATTCTAAATCTATTTTATTCTATTCCTGGTTATCTCAATCCAGATTACATATCTGACCTATTAATCTGCTGGCTGGGTGCTGTTTCTTTACACTGGGGCCTGGTTAAACTCTTTCACATGCATTACACACACACACACACACACACACACACACACTTTGTGTCTTTCTATGTCTACTTTGAATAATATGTATGCGTATGAATGCATGCATATACACATCTATCTATCTATCTATCTATCTATCTATCTATCTATCTATCTATCTATCTATCTATCTATCTATCTATCTATCTATCTATCTATCTATCTATCTATCTATCTATCAGTCAAATCATGCATTTGGCCTGTGTCTGTTTATCTGTCCAAGAGTGTGTGATGTAGCAGGTCAGATTCTAATCCAGCGTGGACTGCATGATAGGATTATCCCTGAACCACTTCACAATGATGTCAGACTTCAAACAAGCTTCAGCATGTTTCTCTCATTAGTGTTTTTTTTGTTTGTTTGTCTTTTCAAAAGCTTTTACCCTTTGCTATCAATTTTAAGTAATTAATTAAATTATTTGTCGTTAATTTATCAATAATTTAGGCAGATATTTATTTATGGAGATAGATAGATAAATAGATAGATTGATAGATAGATAGATAGATAGATAGATAGATAGATAGATAGATAGATATCATACAGACAAAAATGATACATAATGTATATGCAGCATATAGTAATATCAGGTATTAGAGAGAGAGAGAGAGAGAGAGAGAGAATATGTACATATGTAATGACCTCTGCCTGGGTCAAGAATGTCGCCTGACTATGCATGCCTGGTTGCTTACGGCACTGCAAAACCTTGTGCGTGTGTGTGTGTGTGTCAGGTGGCGCTGTTTCTTTATTTGACAGAGAAAAACAAGACTATCATCCTCCACCAATTGCCTTTGGGGTTCCCCTGAGCAGGGCACTCAACTCCAAACTGCCTTAATGAAACCGCTCATGGACTGAAGGAAGCTGCTGTATGCCCACTGGGCAGTTCCCAGAGTGTGTGCGTGTATGTGTGACACTCCTATGACCTGCAGCTTCTCCCCCTGTACATTACTTCAAATAGGAATCTGGTGTTTGTCAACTACATTTGACATGGTTCAGAAAACAGGTAAGGGTTTGGGTGCTGTGGTTTAGGGTGACGAGTTGATAAGGAAACATACCCCCCCCTTGGCAATTATACACACAAAGACAAATGCAAATAAGAACTTAGTATCCATTGCCTTGATTGAGTTTAATAACTTGCCTCTTGGTACTAGCTGTGTTTATTGATTCCTAAAATATCTAACATCGTGTGTTTCTTCTCCTGTAGCATTGCGACAGAACAGAGTAGGCAGACCTGAAGTAGAAACTAGGTTAACTTCTGGGACAGTTCATTTCGGCTCAACTGTAGGGTTGCTTCAGTCTAGAATCACTTTGTCACATACGTCAGTTCTTTTAAACATTTATGTTCATTCTGACCATCATGTTGCCCGGTGCTGAGTGCACTACCCCTATTCGTATACGGTATAATTTTACTTTTTATAATTCTATATTGCAAACTTATATCAATCATGTGTTTTAGTGCAATCGAGGCCTAAAATATTGCCTCTTTCAACCTGCACGCTAACCGAAAACGGCACCTTTTTGACATCTTCCTGCTGTGACCGCAGACAGTAGTGAAAGCCTCCCTTATAATATCGGTCAGCACAACGCTTGAACGCTGCCGTACAGTCGCTGAGTATAATTCCACCAATCACGGCAAAGAACGGTGACAAAATGACAGACAGTAGTTTTTGTCCAATAACGTAGCTACGCTGGGAGATCAGCGTTAGTGTGAACCAATCACAAGCCACTTTGTCTCGGCATGTATCCAATCAGAGTGAGCGATATTGTGGAAGGGGCAAGTCCTTTTTCTCAGCGGCTTTCGCCCAAATCCGGATGTTCCCCAGTAGCGAATAACGAGTGTGTGAATGTGGCAACCTAGAGAGAGAGAGCGAGAGAGAGAGGGAGAGAGAGAGGGAGAGAGCGACATAGGGAGGGGTGGATAGATTGACCAGAGAAGGGTTTTTGTCTTTTTTTTCCCCTTTTCTTATCCCACCTACGAAAGAACAAAGTGTCTACAGTTTACGCTACCTATCGGTCACATTTACAAACTTGCAGACAGGAAAAACTCGCTCTCCGGCGTGGGATAATAACCTTTCCTCTTTATAACGCAGCGCAGAAGAAGAAAGAAGGAGAAAATAAACATAAAGAACATGGGGTGGTGAAGAAGGTGTCGAAACGATGATTCTCCGGGAGGACCCGTGAAGCTTATTTATTTATTTATTTCCCTTCATATCCCTTTCATTTTTATTTTTTTTCTTTATTTTGCTCTCCTCTTGTCACTTGAGGGGTGTTTTTTTTTTAAAGAAAAGGCACCGTGGGAAAGCCACGGGACAAACACGGGGCCGAAGGATGGACCAACCCAGCATCCTGAGAAAGTTTATCCAAGGGGTGAACGCCATGCGAGAGGGGGACGAGAGGGGTGAGGACAACTTCGGGAGCGACTTTATGGTGGGTCGGAATTAGCCTCCTAAAACATATGACACCCCCCCCTCTCTCTCTCCCACACACAGACAAACACACACGCCTTCTGGCCCCCCCACCCTCTCTGTCTCCATATTTCCCTCTCGAAATTGTTATATGTCTCTCCAGACTTTTTAAATTTGGGTGCTGATCTTCCCATTCTGCCGTCGCTGCTTCCTATCCAGTAACCCCCGAGGCGAGGCTGAGGTATAGCGGCACTCCACTTTGCAATGCCTCCGCTTTTCTCTTTACTCCCATTTCCAGGCTCGTATTGCGGCCTAGCATTGTGTCCCTCCAGCGCACAGAGGACCCGGTCCTGTCTAGTTAAGCCCACCGCAGGTCCCATTCACAGCAGCACCCATTACACACAGCCGCAGCGTGCTTTTGCTGTGCCGTTGAGCTAAAGTTAGGCTGGGGGACATATGGTATTTCTACAGCGGGGTTGTTTGCTTATTTATTATGGCTTTCCCCATCCCCATGTAAGCTACCAATGTTGTTTCCTCTGTTTTACCATCTAGCAAAGCTTCAGATTTATCACGAATGATCCTTGGGAAATAACTATTGTCCCGCTTGACTTTAGACGTAATGGTGCGGCGGCGTTGGTAGTGGACCATATGATCTGCATAGTCCTTTGATAAACAAGATATCGTCATGTGTCCCCGGTAAGGCACAGATGTTATGCTAACCAGCGGCTAAGAGCTAGCTTGCGTTAACGCTGGATTTGTTAAGCCATGTCGGCAAACCGCGCTTTACACATGCCGTTAGGTTTTTAAAACACCGCGTGTTCCGGCGACGTGTTTAAATCGGCACGCTGTATAATTTGGTGATTTGGCTTCCTTGAGTTTAAAAGGGGGATTGGTTGTGCCTCGCAGCAGAGCGGTTAACTTTTCTCCTTATGTAGCCTCAAGTCACAGGCACAACGCACGGGCGCGCACGCGCACAGGCACACTCCCTTCCTACTTCACATAGGCTGCTTGCTGGAGCTTGCAACATTCTTTCTCGGCCTATTTCATAACATTTAGTTCTGGCTGCAACAAAAAACTTGAGCTTTGTCGTCCCTCGGAAATAGACGGTCGTTAGTGAACGTTGCGTGTTTGGCAGGCCGCCTTCTCGGCGAATAGGTGTTTTATTAAGAGTTATCCTGAAGGAGAACCAGCGGTTTCTCATTCAAAGCGAGTATGTGCGAAAGGTGATGACACGGCCCAGTAGTGCGAGCGCGTGTTGCAGTGGGGAGATTGCGGATGTTGCGCAAAGACCAGCCGACCCTACCAGGGCCGTTAGACTGAGGAAAGGCCGTATGAACAGAGAAGGGAGCTAGTACTCGTTTAATGTGACCTCATGTGCAGTGGTGTGCAGTGGAGTTATTATTATTATTTATTTAATAGAAAGGTTTTTGTACATGGGGATTGTTGACAAGGCCATTCATTTCAGAGCTTGTGTTCAAGGGACATGCCACCAAAAATATAAAGCGTATTTCTAAAACAAGGGTATCTCTCAGGGACCTCCAAAATATGAATGGTCTAACCAACTTGGTATCGGTTGGGTTAGGTGACGTCTTTTACACACTTGAGTAGAATCTGTTGGCTAAATTGCTGGAAAGGCCACTGTGCATGTGTTGTAAGCTGCACTGTGGTCTTTTTACTTGTATGTATCCACAAAAAACGCTTTCATGTTGATTCATTTATACACATTCATGTCTAGGAGCTGCCCAATACAAACATCATCTACTGTGTACCTGTGGGGCTCCAGTGCAGTAGCTGGAGGATAAGTGCCTTGCTTAACTAGCGCCTTAATGCCACTTGTTCAGGATAATGGAGGAATTACTGTTCACTTTCTCAACCTATCCTATATTGTTTCAGTTGCAAGAACTTAAATCGGCAACCTTTGGCTTTCTAAACTCTTATCACATCTGCTTCTCCTGTCTCACTCAAGAGGTCTTAGCTAGAGAGAAATGTGCAAGACTCCTTTTTTATCATTATTCAGTTCTGGGAGAGCACCCATAGTGCAATGTATCTAGCGTTTACAGTAAAGAAAATTATGTCCATTTGGATGCTCTGATGGCTAACCAGGATCAGGTCATACGTTATAGTGTTCTATCAAATCCATCTCATATCCATCCACATGTTTTCTCTCCTCACCGTGTGCAGCGCCATATAACAGTTGTAATATGGAATTGATTTGAGGATTCTAGCACATCGTTTAAGGAGGGTGACAAAGCCCATTGAGTCATTGTAAGCTGTATTGCATATGTACAGCCAGAGGCTTCAAGGAAATTTTTTTTTTTTGTCTGATGGCTATTGGATTCATGGTTTTACCAGTCACTTAAATTATTCAGCATCTACACTATTTTTAAGCAACCTTGAGCACAACACGTCTGTCTGCCAAAGTGGCAAGGAGTATTTAGTCACAGGCATGCAAATATATTTGGCAAGCTGCTTATTGTTAGTGTTAATTTAAAGCATATGATGTATAAAAGCGACTATATGTTGTAAGCTTTTGCTTACTGAGCCACCCTGGCATAACACATATTTAAGCTGTCTATTGTTGTCTATATATAGATTCCATTTTATGGACATAATTACAGTCCCCCGGTAGGAAGGGAGTCAGAGATTATACACTTTGTTCTACACTCACCCAAAGCAATTTGACGGCCTTTATGAGGGGGTTTGAGACTATTTCACCCTGGTATCTGAATTTAGGGTATTTAGTCTTGCTGTGGGGCTCAGGCTCATTGAAACATACTAGTACTCCTGCCATGTAAAGAGCCTAGGAGAAACATGCCCATAACTCATCGTGGGTTGCGCTTGTTTATCAGTAAAAACAAAAGTGTTTGTCAAGGGTGAAGAGGTGTTCTAACAGTTTGCATAGGAACAGTATGGACCCCCTTAATAAAGGAATAACAGGACCTCCAAAACATTGCAAGTAGGGAGACACATGATAAACCATAGTCTACTACAGTAGTTTTCAAACTACTGTATGGGTTGTGACCCATGGGGCGCCTCCATAGCCGGATAGTTACAGTGCATACCACATGGCTGCATGGTCGCCGCCGTCGTCGGTTGAATTCCAGCTGGCAACCTTTGTTGCATGTCATACCCCTGTCTCTCTCTCTCTCTCTCTCTCTCTCTCTCTCTCTCTCTCTCTCTCTCTCTCTCTCTCTCTCTCTCTCTCTCTCTCTCTCTCTCTCTCTCTCCCCCTCCCATTTCCTGTCTGCCTTTCACTGTCACTGTCTAATAAAGGGCAAAATAAATACCAAAAAAAAACAACCCCGGGTTGCAGCAGGAGGTCACGGGACATCCACAATAAACACATTTTGTTTGGAGAAAGAGTTTGAATACAAAAAAAAAGGAAAGGGAGCGTTTGTCTTCATACTTTTTGAGTCAATTTAAACAATGCCCTGATTAAATTGGATTCCAGATATCACTAAAATGATACTGACACGCCTTGTCTGTTTCATTTGATCATTGGTAGTAGGGCCCACGTAGTCTACTAAGTAGGCTGTGACTCAAAACCGAAAACGGGAATACTGCGCTGATGAACAATATTAAGAGGATTGTCAGTTACCTTGCATTTTGATAGGCGGTGTGGACTTATTGCTTATTTTACTGTACAAAACGTTTTTTGGATCCCGGACCAAAAAATATCTCCACGGGTCACTGCATGAAAAATATCGGGAACCCCTGATCTGGTAGGTTCTGGAGTCCTGGCCCACAGTTTAGGATGCTCTTTTGAGGCATAGTTGTAGTAATGTGATAACAGAAAAGTCAGATTAGTATAGGATTCTGTCATTACACAAGCATATGGTGTCGTGTACTGGATTACGATTTACAGCGGCATGTGTTCAGCTATGAGCTGCGTCCCGTAGGTGATTTTGGTTCTGCTTCCGGGGAATGTTTTGGGAGCATTTAATAGAGTGTGTTTTGGTCTTGACAGTACTCGTATGACTTGGCTTTAGCGGGGGTAGAGGTGCTATGTCTTGCTCAAGGACGCTCAGTAGGACGCAGAACAGTTGATGGATGGACACTGGCTGCGGTGGGTGATGAGTCAAGCCCTTTTCACTTACGAGGTGACCTCATTAATCACGAGGTCGCCCCGACGCCATAAAAAGATGTGCCACTTGGTAGGCGGAGTATGTTATGGTACCACGAGTGCAGACGTTTTGGTATGGATGGTCAAAGTGTGAGTCGAACCTCTATCTTTAGCAGGATTAGCGCCATGCCATTTCCTCAGGGGCAGGGGGCAGGGGGGTGGTCGTGGGTTTCGGAGGGCGTGCTAATTGTTCAAGTTAGACAAACCCCCAATTCGAACCGCGTCTTGCTCTTTTAATTACACGGCATGATTTTTATTCAGGACAACTTGAGATGGTCTCTCACTCACCCACAGTCCCTTGGTGACTCACTCATACACCCTCTAAATATTTCTCTTCCCTTATGTGCACACACACACGCACACACACACGCTCATCAATAGCGGCGCTTGGCTCGTATTGATGCATTTATATTTGTATAGGAAAACAACAACCAAGGAAATTACTTCATTCAGCTGAATGACGTGCACACGTAATACTTGGGCAAAAACACAAAACCATGCACGCACACACACACACACACACACACACACACACATACTATGTAGCTACATTATTGCTTTGGTTGTCAATAGGCCTGCTAAATCTTAGTTTCAGGATTCTTGTTGATGTACAACACATACACACTCTTTCACATGCAGACACACACACACAAACACACACACACACACACACACACACACACACACGCACACTCACTCACTCACGCAGAAGTTGATATCCTGTGTCTAAACCCTGTCTAGACTGCAACTGTGTGCAGTGTGCCCAGAGGTGTGCACGCGCCTGTATGTTTCTGCCCCACCTCTGCAAGCTGATTATTCTCAAGCAGCACTTCAAAGAGATCCAGAGCAGACACACACACACACACACACACACACACACACACACACACACACACTAAACATGTGTCCTATCTTAGTAGACATAAAACACTCAGGGGGGAAGCATGAAAATGAGAAGTGAAAATGCCAAAATGTGTGTGTGTGTGTGTGTGTGTGTGTGTGTGTGTGTGTGTGTGTGTGTGTGTGTGTGTGTGTGTGTGTGTTGGGGTATACTAAACATTTCCACTGTCCCCAGGGGGGCTTCCTCTTCTGTGTGTGCGTGTGTGCGTGTGTGTTGGGTTGTTTTATACAAGGGCACAAAGGCTTCCAAATCATGTGCTAAAAGCTGAAGAATGTGTGCATGCACACACACACACACACACACACACACACACACACACACACACACACACACACACACACACACAGACTCACAGAAGTTATTGGCCAATGATGCAAAGCCCTCAGGTTACTCAACTGCTGCTTATGTGTTGTACCGGCATGGCCGACAGAGAGTTGGCTGTGTGTCTGTGTTGCTGATTAGATTCTCTCTTTTACATGGACAGAGTCTTTGTCCCCCTATGTAAGGACGTTCTGAAGGCAACGCAAAGAACTAGTGGGGAACTGTCCCAGGCAGCCGAGTGGGGGGGGGGGGTCCACAGGGCAGTTGTTTACGTGTTGTGCGAATGTGTTCATATTCCGGTGTGTGAGTGTTAAAATGTGTGGCAGCCACTGTAAGCCCGCCTCAAGTTACTGTAACTAGAGTTTCCGTTTTGCCCTGGTGTCACAATCCTGTCATGCCCCCCCACCCACCCACCCACACACACATGCACTACACACGCTCACACATACGCATTCCTATCCATCTACCCAGAGCCTGATCCAAAATCCAGCCTGTTGCCCCTAAGCCCAGTCTTTCTGAGGGAAGGAACAAAAATATTTCTGCTGTCTGTGTACGCACATGCACGTGTGTTTGAGCACAAGGAGGGCTGCCTAACCTACCGACAAGACCGAGGAGCGTTCTTGACCAGTATATGAAGATCACAGACACACAGCAAATGATCCCGTAATGCTGTGTCTGTGCGTGTCTGGCTGAGTGTGGCGAGCCGACTGCTCGCTGCTCCTCTCTCAGAGAAAGTAGAGACACAGCAGGGCTCATCTCCTTTACCATAATGACACATGCTCGGTGTAACTTCAGATAAGGCCGTGTAGGCATTCACAGCAAAGCACAGGCATTGTCACACACTCACACATACATGCACAATCCCGATACGTGCACAAGCACATACTTTCACACAAAGATGCATATGCAGAAAGAGAGACATTTATACAAGGACACACACACACACACACACACACACACACACACACACACACACACACACACACACAAACTTTTTGGGATGGCGGCAGTAGCCTGAAGGTTGGAGCAGCCAGCCTGTGAGTATAAGTTCACCAGTTGGACTCAATGTGCACACGCACACATACACACACACAACACACTGAAGTTGTGTCCCAGGGGATGGGGATTATTTCTCCATGTCTCACATCTGTTTCCTCCCGTAGGCTTAGATCCAGGGTGGGAAATCCCTGCCAACCAAAAGCCAAATGAGGATAAAATTTCTCCGACCAGGCATCTTCCCTTGGAAGGTTGTGTTGTGTCCCACATATGTAGTCAGGTTTCATAAAGTACCGGTAAGCCCGTCTACTCGCCAGCGTGGCCGGTAGAGGAACATAACTTCGGGTTGGTTTACTGCCCTCCTCTCACATTCACCACTTGCCGTCACCGTGTGTTCTGGCCTCCTACCCATGTGTTGGCCAGGCAGCTCTGTTTGTAGCTAGCGTTGCTGAACCTTCACCTGGTGGAGGCCGGTTGTGGTCGCAGCCGCTGCTGTTTGTTGGGAACTATTAGAAAGCTGGGTGAAGACTGGTGCTGGCTGACTGGCAAAGTTTAAACATCTCTACTGTGTAAGACTCGGTGCATTTAGTACTAAAAATATGATAATAATGGGGGATGTCATTCTTGTTCTAGTAGTTTTCCAGATCTCAGGGGTATTTGTAGTGTAAATGTGCATGAGGACAAGTTTGAAAATGGATGCGAGTAATAAAAGAGTAGGACAACAGGGAGGCGTCAAGCAAAAACAGAAGTATAAGAAAACTTTACAACGAATAATAAAAACACATGCAAAGATACCCACTAACTTGGCTGAGAGAGTTATTAATAACGTGTCAAGTTCCCAGTACTGTCGAGGTAGGAGGCCAACGGCACACATTTTCATTGCAAATGAGGGAGATTGTGCTGTATGTAAAGACTGCTTCCTGTGGGCACGCCGGCTCCTGACCGCCGCGGTTGTGCCCATATGAATTTGAATTCACACAGGAAGTTATAAGTTGGGTGCATGGCTGCCACGCTCCACTCACCATTATAGTTCCCATGAAATTATTAATGTAATCTTCATTCTTGTTTCCTCTTTTAGATTAACTTGATTTACATCTGTTTAACAGTATGTTCTAGAAAAATCACAAATTTATTTATTTATTTTTTTAATAATTATGTTTTTCTCTTCAAGGCACATAGTGCTTTTTCCCCCCAGTAACTTACGAGTGCGCACTAACAAAAATGTCCAATGAAGGGCGTCCGGGTGGTGTAACGGTCTATTCTGTTACCTACCAACACTAGGATCACTGGTTTGAATCCCCACATTACCTCTGGCTTGATCGGGCTTCCCTACAGACACAATTGGCCGTGTCTGCGGGTGGGAAGCTGGATGTGGGTATGTGTCCTGGTTGCTGCACTAGCGCCTCCTCTGGTCGGTCAGGGCGCCTGTTCAGTGGGGAGGGGGAACTGGGGGGAATAGCGTGATCCTCCCACGTGCTACGTCCCCCTGGTGAAACTCTTCACTGTCAGGTGAAAAGAAGCGGCAACGCCACATGTATCGGAGGAAGCATGTGGTAGTCTGCAGCCCTCCCCGGATCAGCAGAGGGGGTGGAGCAGTGACCAGGATGGCTCGGAAGAGTGAGATAATTGGCCAGATACAACTGGGGAGAAAAAAAGAGAGGAAATTCCCAAAACAAAAAAAAATCCAATGAAATGGGGGCGAGATTGAGAGAAGACGAGTGATCTCCCGTCACCAAACTGAAACAGGCCAATCACATATCGGTTTTCACTCTTCCAAAAATGCACAGCCATTATCGCCTGCTGGCCAAATCAAACTCCCTCCCCTCATGAAATCCCACCCGACCGTCTGGATTCACACAGATAAACGCGGAGTTTATTCGAATGAGATGAAATAAATGCAGGAGTTTGCAGCGCTCGGCGCTGTTCAGTGGGCTCTTCGAACCCTTGTCGTGTCTTCCCGTCTCATGTTTTGTGGTGTTGGTTTGGAACGAGACAAAAGGTAGGGGAGAGAGAGCTGACATACAGTAAAACGATTAGACATGATACCCTCAGGGATGCAGTTTTCCATAGGGCAGATACTTTCCATTAGAGGAGCCTAAACCCCCCCCCCCGGTTCTGTGGGTGAGAGTTGGTCTCACCACAAAGCCACTTTGCTGTCCAAGATGTGTAGGTAAGGCTGGGTAATAAGTCAGTATTACTGTCTGTCATCCTTCAGTGGTGTTATTGGGAGGAAATTCGGACACGCTCTCCACCTCGTCTGTTTATTTCTCTCCTCGTTGCTCCATCTACAGCCCCCCTCCCATATTACTACTTTGCTCTCTCCATTGTTGGAATGGCACACACACATACATACATATATATATATATACACACACATACACATATACAGGCAGTCCCCTCCTTATTTAAAGGGACTGTTATTTGTGCACCTGTGTTTGTATCTACCTGCTAGCGTCTGTGTAGGGACATGCATGGTTGCATGCATGCATGGTACGCACATGGTTGTGCGTCTGGGATTTTAGTTGACACAGGAAGAAGGCAACCAGAAGTGATGTTGGTTTTGATTGGCTGGTCACACCGGGCCCACCCAGTCCAGTCCAGGTGCTTCCTGCAAATTACCACCTACACAAAGATGTGTGCATGCACATGTCGACACACATGCTCACACACAAAAAATACAACTTTTCATTCAAGTGTGCGACTTGGCGATTGGCTTAGCAGGCTTTCCAGTGTTAGCGGTGTTCTCTTCCAATTTGTGTATGTGTGTGTATTTATGAAGGGGTAGTGTTCACATCTGATGGGGATTTCTGAACCATTATTATAAACCGTTGTGTTATGTTGAGTCACATTCATAATCTAAATGGCAGTCTGAGGAAAAAGCTGACACAGCAGCAGCATTTCAAACCCGTCCATCAGATGAATTTAAAAAGGGATCGGAGAGACCAGCAGGGACGACTGACAGAAAAACGGGCCCGGTGGCTGATTAAGTAGAGCCCTTCTTGCTTTACCCCAGTGAATGATGAGTAATTACTCGACGCACACACACACACAGACACATTTCCAGTGTGGTAATTGTTCCGCCTTGCTGTGTATGTGTATGTATGTGAGAAAGGGAGATGTGAGAAAGAGAGCTGGAGAGATCGGCGCCCTTACCCCAAGATCCTTTGCCCACTCATTCCGTCCCACTGACCTACATCGGCTATTCAGTGGTAAAGCAAACTTTACACTCTGTGGTGTGTGTGCGCACACGCATGTGCATGTGCATGCAGGGGCGATTTAATCCTGTCATAGGCCCCTGGGCTCGGCTAAGCCTGTGGGCCCCTTCTGCTCCCCACAAGCGTATATCCGCCACCACAACGAACTGACTTACCTCTGCACATAGTGATACTGCTAAGCCACGCCTCACCACAACAAACGCACGTACGCGAATTCACTTCATTTGTATTTCATCACATCTTTCAAAGATTACAAACATCTCTCTCTCCAACAGCATGACATGTCACACTTCAAAAGTTCAGCGCAACTACAGACACTACCGCCAATGCAACAGACCACACCAGATGCATCGCAAGCTGCATAAATAGTCTGGATGCCGTAATAATAAGCATTAAAATTAAACACTGACTTACCCTTAGAAGTGTCTACGCCTGGTTTTCTTAGCAGCAAAATCCCTGAGGTTCGTCGGGTAGCTGAGTCACACGACTCACACCTACCGCTTCGTGGCTTTGAGCCTTTTCAAAGGAACAAAATCCTGTTATAACTTCTTTTCTTTTTTTTATTTATATAACTCCTGGTCCTGCTTATCTTTTTCTTTTTGGGCCTTTCGCTTTTGAGCACCACTCTCGTGTCTCCAAAATTCCGCCATGTTTTTTTTTTTTTTGTGGTTTTTTTATCAAGAGGATGCTAGCGCTCATAATGTTGCAACACTGTGACACCAACCTGACCAATCAGTGTCAACAAACTGGCCAATCAGTACACAGGATTTATGACATTAACCCTCCCCTAAAAGGATTTTATTATTATTGTTGTTGTTGTTATTATCAAACTAAATTGGAAGAAATCTGTCTCCTGCCTGCCTGTCTGTCTGTCCTTCAATTTTCTCGACAACCATTCATGTGATCGACTTCACACGTGGTTGGTGTATTGCTGAGGATGCAAGGAAGTGCAGTGTCAAGTGTGAAGTTGTTTGGATGAGCAGTTGTTGAGAAACTCGAAGGAAACTCGAAGGACAGACATACATATATGCAGACAGTATGTTCTTCCTGTGGTGACCGGACGAACAGTGCCACCCAGATTGTGGTCAGAGGGGGTATTACACCCAAACAGGTGCTGCACTAGCTTTTTGGGCTGTAAACGAAATGATATGACTGTACGGTGATGAAACACATCAATGCTGGTGTTAATGTTGACATTTCTTACCAAATTTATAAAAAACGGCATTTCATGGGTTGAAACTGGCTCGATTCGCCATCTACTGTTTTAAATCAGCCCCGATCCTTGCAAGACCAATGCTGACTTGAGAGTCGACCAGTTGGGACTTGTTTATGTCATGAAATAAAAAAAAAGAAAAAAGTGGGGGGGTAACAGCCTCTAATAACCCTCCTTCTGTCTGCAGTGCATCCGCGCTGTGGCGGTTGGGGTGTCTTCGTGGGGCGGTGTCCGACACTGTGCCGGAAGGTGGGCCAGTGGAGGGGACTACGGTGGTGTGCAGTGGCGACTCTGGATGCTCACCGGGCCCTTCTCGCGGATCTCCCCAAATACTCCTTCCTTACACATCCGCCCCCCTGCAGCCCCTTGCCCACTTTTTAAAAATTTGCAAAATTATGCAGTGGATGGAATTGGAATCAGACCTGGGGAACAAGTTACACTCTAATAGACATCCAGAGGCCCTTTGAAATTCAGGGCTCCAGCCAAAGAAAACCTGTGCATTAAATCGTCACTGTGTGTGTGTGTGTGTGTGTGTGTGTGTGTGTGTGTGTGTGTGTGTGTGTGTGTGTGTGTTTGCAAGTCGTGTTTTTGCCTGCTAGTTATCTTAACGTGTTTCTCTTAAGATTCAAGGCTGATATGGTCTCAAACACACACACACACACACCCCTGGCTCATGTTGGTGACCAGGGTGGGGCGCTTCATCATCATCATGCCATTTCCGCACTGATAGTACTTGATGACTAGGAGTAAACTATTCTATTTTTATTTCTAAAAGTGACAGTGACTTGTTCATTGGCCAGCATGGTGGTCTAGTGGTTAGAATGACTGTCCTTCTTCTGGAGAACCCGAGTATAATCGCCACTGAAGGGTCCTTTAGCAGGACACCGTATCGCCTCCTGCTTTGATGGCGTTGTTCTGCAGCTGACCCTGAACTACACTGACCTCCTTGTGGCTGGTTGTGAGGCTGTAGAGACGAATGTATCTCCGTAGATATCAATAAATGTGTTGGCGAAAAATCCTGGTTGTGACATTCATATTCATACTCATTCATATTCATATGACATTATTCATTGAATTCATTCACTTGTTGTTATATTAATTTTGAAAACCTACACATAGATGAAATATCCCATCGTCTTCACCCATCTTCTATGTAGCGTGGGAGTTTACCTGTTAGAGATAGAAGGAGAGAGTGGAAGAAGAAGAGAGAGCAAGACGGATGGGGTAAAGGATTAGAGTGGAAATTCACGCAAATGGCGATAAACTTGATGAATTGACGAGTTTAATAAAGGTCACAGAGAAAGGTGGAGAGAGGTTTGTAGAAAAGAGAGGACTATGACTATGACAGCCCTTCCAGGAGAGAGAGAGCCATTGAGGCCGAACCCTTTCAGAGCCTGTGTAGTGCTGCAGTGCATCTTTTCTGTGTATGGCTCATAGTGCAAGAGATGGATTATTCTGGGAGCATTGTAAGATGTGACCTATTTTAGAGAGTGTGTGTGTGTGTGTTGAGGTATGAACTGAAAGGTGACCGTGGATGCAGCCTATCTGCCACTAGCACTTGACGCCCCCACTTCCTGGCCACACACAATGTGCACGCGCACGCACACGCAAACCTTTTTTCCCACCAACAGCCGGAAGAGCGCATTTTCTGCCAATCAGCCCTTACTGCCGTGTGTGCGTGTGTGTGTGTGTGTGTGTGTGTGTGTGTGTGTGTGTGTGTGAATTATTCAGTGTGCCAGGGAAATACAGCGGTGCTGACTTATTCAGGCAGCAGACGGAAAGTAGGTTAGACCCATTAACAACCACCATCTCTCTCTTTCTACTTATCTCTCCCTCTCTCACCCCCCTCTCTCTTTCTCTGCTCTTTGTCCCGTCCCTGTCAGTCTCACTAAAATTTTCTTCTTTCTTGCTCATCACTGTCCTATTCTCTTTTTCCAGACATCTACCAATTGCTTTCAGTCTCTGTCATTCTTGCTCTCTCTCACGCACCCTGTTCTCCTGATATTTCTTCTTCTCCTGTTTCTTCTTTTCTGACTCCATCCCTCTCTCTGTGTGTCTCTGTCTCTCTTTAACCATTCACTGCCATTGCCTCCTTGAGTCTCTAGACGGCGGGGTCAAGTCATTGAGAAGAAATTTGCACGCTTGTGTGTGTGTGTGTGTGTGTGTGTGTGTGTGTGTGTGTGTGTGTGTGTGTGTGTGTGTGTGTGTGTGTGTGTGTGCATTTGGGCATTGAAATGGGACTCAGCCATCTCTGTTTGTGCCCTGAGGGGGGTCAGTTGAGCTGGCACCAGTCTATTTGGGGCAACGCCCTGTGTGTGTGTGCTTTAATGTGTGTGTGCGTGTGAGTGTGCGTGTGTGTTAATTTCAGTGTGACACCATACACTTCCTGTGGCAGGGATAGAGGAGAGGAAGAGAGAGCCCAAGAGAAATAGAAATGCTGGGGGAGGGGAGGGGAAGGAGAAGGATGACGAGGACATCGAGAAATTAGCGACTTAATTATCTATCATTTAAATCATTTGTGTTCGTTAATTCCCCTACCTAAGGGACTCCGACAAGTCGCGCCGGATTACCATGCTCCTCTAAAGGGAGGAAGAAACGCCCGAGGGAGTGAATTTGGATTAGACATTTGAATCTAGCTTCATCTTAGTGTACTGCCTAAAACATTAGCTCTGCTCTCAGATGCTTTCGGGTTTTCGGCATTTCCAGCAGTCATGAGAAATTAACACGTCGAGTGAGGAAGGGGATGAAGGACTGACTGGTTATGTGAACCTGAGAGCAGAGTATGTTCCTTATCCTGTCATCCGCAGTTAGTTCAGTTCCCTCTGTGACCAAAGTGACCTCTCAAACGAGGGAGGTATGGAGGAGGGACCTTTACACACAGCGTATGGGAATAACGGACGAAGTGATAGAGGAGAGGGAGGAGAACGAGAGTCACAGACAGCCTCCTCCCTTCCCGCCGTTGAGCTTTCACTCTCCTCTCCTTTCCTCCCTTTCTGCGTCTGTCTCGTCTTCTTCCACCCTGTCTTTCCCTGTCAGTCTTTGCTTTGAGATTCAGAGATGCTTTGTCGTGTCTAAACAAGTGAAAAAGACAGACGAGGTGTTTCCAGGAGGCACAGCGGGTCCGCTGTTGGTGCTGTTGTCTTATACCAAGAGGGCCCTGCATGGTGTTTAGTCCCAGTTTATCTGTATCGAGGTTGTGTGTCCTCCCCGTGTTAGTGCTGGTTGCCCTCAGGCCTGCAACTAATGATTATTTTCATTAGCGATTAATCTACAAATGATCTTTTATATTAATCAATTAGTCTATAAGATATCAAAAATAATGGCAAATGCTCACTACAGAGCCCAAAGTGATACCATACAGCAGCGGTCCCCAACCACCGGGCTGCAAAGAAAAAAATAAAATTAAAAAACCTGAATAGTAAACATGTAACATTATAGGTTATTTGTGTGGTAATTACATTGAACTTGGCACGGTCTGTCTGTGCTGCACCTTTCCTCACCATTCCCTGACATGCCCACAACAGGGTGAGAATACTGGTGGTGAACTTGATTAATGCAACGCACATAAGATCAGTCAGTCATCACCCACTTACCTACCTACCTGATGTGCGTGTTGCAACTAGGTAGCTACCATGAGTAAGAAATAGACGTCACTTAAGTTTCTTTGGAAGAGGTATATTTTTTTTATTTTTGATTTTGGTATACTATATTAATCCCCATGGGGAAATTGCTGTCTGTATTTAACCCATCCTAGCTGTGTAGCAAGGAGCAGTGGGCAGCCGCCGTGCAGCACCTGGGGACCAACTCTGGTTCGTCTTGCCATGCCTCGGTCAGGGGCACAGAAAGGAGTATTAACCCTAACATGCATGTCTTTTTGATGGTGGGGGAAACCGGAGCACCCGGAGAAAACCCACCGCAGACACGGGGAGAACATGCAAACTCCACACAGAGGACGACCTGGGACGACCCCCAAGGTTGGACAACCCCGGGGTCGGAACCCAGGACCTTCTTGCTGTTAGGTGACAGCGCTAACCACTGGGCCACCGTGCCGCCCTAGGTAGGGGAGATAAGATCTAATGATGACGACAACGCAGAGACAGCGGTGGCTGAGATTGCAAAAAAAGAAAGCTTTCTTCAAAAGTAAATACGATGAAATGTACCTAAAATATGGTTTTATTGCGACCAGTGACTCGCATGTCATGACTATTGATGCAGGGAAACAAGCCCATATATTTTGGTGAGCTGCAATGTTTTGAGTGTACTATGTATACGAGAAAAATACGCACTGTGTGTTTGATATTCAAACTTAAACCTAACCTATATTCCGGTTGTGTTTAAACCCCCCGCTGCCATACAGTACACAGCATACAGCAGGGTCTCCCAATTAGTTTTCCCCAAGGGCCAAATTATGTCATGCATGCCAAGCCAAGTGCCAAAACGTCCAGGATTTTTTTTATTGCACCAATTAAAGTTGTTTCATGTTCGCCGTCCGCGGTGGCGTAGCGGTCTAAGCATCGGCTTGGTGTCGATGCAGTTGCCCACTGGGGACTGGGGTTCGCGCCCCGGTCTCGTCAGATCCGACTATGGCCGGACTCGATGAAGCAGCAATCATTGGCAACGCTGTCTTCGGGAGGGGGGCGGAGTCGGCTTGTGTTCGTCATGTGAATGCGTCTCTGTGTGTGTCGGAAAAACAGTGGTTCGGCTTGGATTCGCCTTGTCACGAAAGTGGGGAGGCGCTTTCCTTCGAGACTGCCGGCCGGAGAGATGCAGTTGGCGAACGCATGCAATACGAGGGTGGGTGTTTGAATTAAAATAGGGATCAATTGGCCACTAAATTGGGAGAAAAAAGGGAAAAATCAGAAATAAATTTAAAAAAAAAAAAGTTGTTTCATGTTCAGATGTTATTGTTGCTGCTATTATTGTTAGTAGTAGTAGTACTAGACCTGGGATTATGAAAGCCTGTGTTGAAGGTCACACAAGAAGAAAAAAAAATACACCCTTGAAACAAAATAAGTCCAAAACTAACCATTTCATAATGGACAAATGGGCAAAAATAAATGGATGTTCATTCACCAATCACTGATAGAAGTGTGAGTGACGGGATGAGGTAATCATTCCGATGTCAGGCCTGTATTCTGTTGTGGCCAGTCTGAGGCGCTTGCCAAGATGTGCGTTGGAGAGTTTGTTTCTTCCCAGGTTCTTGATCTAGTTCACTGAAGAAAACGATGATTCACATATGTACGTGGAAGGGAAAATTGTGAGTTGGAGCATTGCAATAGCTTTCCATCCATCCATCCATCCATCCATCCATCCATTATCCAAACCCGCTTATCCTGCTCTCAGGGTCGCGGGGATGCTGGAGCCTATCCCAGCAGTCATTGGGTGGCAGTGGGGAGACATCCTGGACAGGCTGCCAGGCCACCACAGGGCAATAGCTCTCATGTTTTTGAGTTGAGCTTGGGAAACCACGTTGATCCAAACGTCACTCACCCCAACATCCTTGTGTTGTGCTTAGAGCAAATCAGATGTTCCCATCTCCAAGACCTCAATCTGAAGAGTTGCCTCATCTATTGAAGGTACCAGCCATTTGGCCTCTGCAGTCCACTGGCCATCAGCCTAAGTGGAGAATGGCTGTCTCAGGAAGAGGAGGGTGTCGCCTGAGACTTTAGGGGAGCTTTCAAATCATTCTTTGAAGTTTTCTGCCAGGCTCATCATGAAATTATTCATTACTGGATCCTCCTGCATTTTGTTCTTCTTGCAATGCTCCTGCAGACATGGAAAGTGCAACTTTCTCCCGTGAATGTCTCTCTCCAAAAGGCTCAGCTGTGGCCAGAAAATTTCAACCGCCTCGTACATGTCCGCAACAGTGTGGACATTGCATTTTCAGAGCATTGCTTGAAGAAATGTCAGCGAAACACAAGGATCCTTTGCTGCATAATGATGTTCACTGGCCGAGCAAAGGCCGTGTGTTGGAGAGGGTGTGTGATCTGCGTGATGAGCTTGTGTCATTTTTATCCAGACTGCTGAGCCAAAAAGCCCAAGAATATCAGAGGTTTTCAAGTGACAATAAGGCAATGGCATATAATATTTTTTGTGACATCATGTCTCATCTAATCACCTTAATCTGTAATTACAAGGCAAGATTGTAGACTAGAACTCTTGCGAACGAAATTTACCGGTCTCGTCACAGTATCCGTCGCCTCTTTCATTTCCCCACACAGTTTAGTGCACAACACTGACTTGTGAATAATGCAGTGAAATGCCAAGAGTGCTGCATTAACAGCGGCAAGCCTGCTTACCAAGCCCTTGTGTTGTCCCACCATTGACGGAGCCCAATTGCTGACAACAGACGCAATTTTGCTCACCTCTAAGCCATTCTTCTTGAAGAACTATGTTAATATGTTAAAGATGATTTCCCCAGTTGTGCACCCAGGCAGAGGAACCAAACAAAGGAGCTCTTCCCAAAAGGTCTTCCCATCAAAAAATCTTGCGAACACAGATAGCTGTTCCATATCGGTTTGGTCACAGGGTGAGTCTATGGCTAGCGATATGGCTTCCGCTTTCTTCAAATTGGTGAGTAGATTGGTGCGTAGAATGCTCCTCTGCTAAAAGTTCTACTCTTCTTGTTGCCGTGTTAGCTGACAATGGCACCTGCTTTAATAGCTCCACAACCGTTTTCTTGTTTTTCTCATCATGACTTAAAACTTCACTAACCATATAATTGCACACGTTTTAATCAACTCGGCATCAGCGAATGGCATCTTCGCTTTAGCACGGTTCCATGCAACATGCAATGATGCAGCTGTTCCACGCACTTGTGCTGATGTTGATTTACAGATAGTAATAATAATAACAATAATAAATCAATCTTATTTAATACTTTTCTAACATTCAAAGTTGCTTTACAATAAACGGGGTGAAACAAGACAACAGATAAACATAACACAGACATACAAGGGTGGAAGGAAAGGAGGGCTACGAGAGGGAGAAGTGGCAGCCACACACAACGCCAGCAGTACTCTCCCAACTTAAACACATACAAAAGGGCAAGAAAAACAAAAACAGCGGCATTGTGGACATTGATTTTCTGTGGGGGTTTACTCCTGTAGCCTGTTCCTCTCCCGAGGTATCCACTAGGCAGTGGTACTATTTAACCCATAGCTGGGGGCTGGTTCGTGGGCATCGGGGAATATCCACACGCCGGTGGGCCTGTGTACCGCACATCTAGGGGCCAGACCTCCTCCGAGTCCCTTGTAGTTCAGCCAGGGTCCAAGGTCAGTTACCGTGTGTCGCCACGAGGAGGCACTACATAGGGCTTGCTGTTGGAGAGGCTATGTACTGGCAGGGAGAGACTTAAGTGCTCAGTGCTCCTGTTAGCTTTTCTGCCAGCCAGCGGTGAAGGTTGAGAGTGAGACGTGACAGGCACAGAACACTACACCAACACACTAGAATAGTAGAAAGGGAGTGCTTGTATGATGTTATCATATTCGCTATTTTTTGCTCGTGGTGATCTGATTTTGTAGGGTAGTTGGCATTAAAACCGGCAGCATACATAGTGTTGAAATGCTGCTTGAGATTATCTGCTTTGCAGACAGCTACGGTCTGCGTGCATATCAAGCATGTTGGTTTAGCATTGACGTGATCCGGTAAGATAAAACGAAACTGATGAGTCCGGTAAGATTTGAACTGACGGTTTTCCTGGTCAACTTTGTGCTTTTTCACGCAGGCCTTGTTCTTGGTTTAGGGGAGTTATTGACTATCTGTGACTTAGCGGGTGAGTGGCCCTGTCTAGTCAAGGACCGTAGAGAGTGCGGAGTACGTCTTACGTCTTTGCGGCGTAGGTCGAGTATACGGTGTGGGGTGAGGTCAAAATAAAGTAGAGCAACATGCACTTTATTTCTCATGTTGCACACTTTATTTCACGTTATGACAGGTGCGTTAGTGCCAATGGGTTGGCGCGGGCCAGACATTTGGCTCTCGTGGGCCAGACCTGGCCTGCGGGCCGCTTATTGGGGTTCGGGGGCATACTGTATACCCTTCAGAAACCTACCCGCAGAATTCATTTTATAACTACATGAATCATAGAAAGGCAAACATATCTTATCATTTGTGAAGCTGTAACCAGGAAATGTTTATTTTTACTTGATAAATGATTGAAATGTTTAACCGATTACCAAAATTGTAATCGATTAGTTTTCTGTCGCTCATCTAATCAAGTAATAGGCTAATCATTTCAGCACTAGTTGCCTCCAAGTCCTGCCTGTTTTCCTCCAACAGTCCAAAGACACCCAGATGACGTGAGTCGGAGACTGTAAATTGCCCGTATGAGTGTGAATGTGTGATGCCAGTGTGTCTGGACTGGTGGCGTGTGTAGGATTTCCTTTGTTCAAGGCATGCTGGGAGAGGCTCCAGCCACCCTACAACCTCAGATTGGATTAAGCGGGTATAAAGAATTATTCTGTTAATTTGGAGGCTGATTTTTGGGATAGCACACATTAATTTAATTGATGAATAAAAGTAAGTAGAGATAGAACTATATTTCTCTCTTTCTCTCAATCTCTGTGTCTGTGTCTCTCAATCTCTGTGTCTGTGTCTCATCCCTCTGTCTCAGCCCATTCTTGCCCATTAGGAAGCTAGAACAGAAGCTAGTCAGAAGCGACAGAGTGTGTAAAGAGAGTGTGTGAATGAACGAGAGAAAGGAGGAATAAAAGAACCCATTAACTCGGTTACCAAGAGCTTCTTAAAAGCCCTGGCATTCCTCTTCTCCATCCCCTTTCTCTTTGCCTCTCTTTCTACCTCACTCTTCTCCTCCCTGGCCCTGGCCCTGTTCCTCCTCTTCCTCTCTTCTTCTCCTTCTGTCTCTCCCTTCCTCCCTCTCTCTCTCTCTCTTCTCCACCATTTGAAAAGCCTTGGCTTTCCTCTTCCCGTCTAATTTTCTTCTTTCCCTCTCCACGTTCCGCCTCTCCTGTTCTTTCGGGACTCTCAAGGTTCAGATTGGTTGGGCCTTTAATCTCTCTCTCTCTCGCTCTCGCTCTCTCTCTCTCTCTCTCTCTCTCTCTCTCTCTCTCTCTCTCTCTCTCTCTCTCGCTCTCTTTTTCTCTCTTTTGCTCTCGCGCTTTCGCTCACTCACTCTCTGGGCAATTTCCTTTGCATCCTCCAGCAGCCTTCTCCATTGTTTGTCTGCATGCGAGTGCGCGCACAGGCTTTTTGTGCTTTATGTGTGTTTTTACGTAACGGAGGAAGCAAGAGTAATTAAAAACAGTCTGTGAGCGAAAAGGGAAGCGGAGAATTTAAATTCTAAAGGCCTTTCTTGCTTCATTCATAGCAACTGAACAACTCCACAGTAAAACTTTGCTAAAATTTATATATATGTATGTGTATATATATATATAAAAGGGAATAAAGGGGAGCAGAGAGGGATAAAAAGAAAGCAGTGGGGTAGAGAGAGTGGGAGAGATGCTATAAGTTAAAGAACATTGCATTTGCCTTTGAATGTATAAAATGTACTACATAAAAAACAGCATCACTCTAGATTTGTAACTTATTATTACCGCAGAGCAATGACACCTAAAAGAGTGTTTTTTACTGTCAGTGGGTGTGATGGTGATGAGTCAAGGTGAAAGGCACAACCAGCTATCACCCACATCACAGAGATGCCCATAATCAAAAGCGAAGAATACCCTGTAATTGTATAACAGCTCTTTTAGACCTTTTATTACAATACAACCTCAAAGTGTCCTTCGAAGTGTACGTGGGCGGCATGGCTCAGGAGGTAGAGCGGGTCGCCTAGTAATCGGAAGGTCGCTGGTTCGATCCCCAGCTGCTCCAGAGAGTGTGTCGAAGTTTCCTTGAGCAAGACACCGAAGCCCTAACTGCTCCTGATGAGCAGCTTGGCGCTTTGCATGGCAGCCTCCACCATCAGTGTATGATTGTGTGTGTGTATGAATGGATGAATGTGAGGCATACATGCCCATTTATCTACCTGTGTAACAGATAGCATAAAAGCTATTTGCAAATGGTTTTATGCAAAATATTAAGCATGGTAGTGTGATAGTGGCGACATGGTGGCCCAGTGGTTAGCGCTGTTGTCTCACAGCAAGAAGGTCCTGGGTTTGAACCCCAGGGTTGCCCAACCTTGGGGGTCATCCCAGGTCGTCCTCTGTGTGGAGTTTGCATGTTCTCCCCATGTCTGCGGTACTGCTGTCACATTATATTCGAATATCGAATTTAGTTTCGAATTTGCATAAAAACACGAGATTCGAACGTAAATGGGGAAATTCGAATTGAATAAATAAATAAATAAATACATTGATTGTACTTTAAAATGATTAATTAATCAATGTCAAAAATGCTGAAAGTAGGCTACGGCAAGAATTCCAGCTCTAATTACCCATAAGTCCATTACCCATAAGTCCATGGAGTGGAAACGTAGGCCTAGGCTGCAGCCAGAAACGAGAAAATGGAGGAATTTGGTGCTGCCGACAACGAGCCCGATGATCAGCATACCAGAAAGATCGTCACTCCAGAGAATCTTAGGAGTGCGATTTAGAAACACTGGTTTTTGGACTGTAAATGGAAACACTGAAAACAAGGACAAGGTAATATGCAAACTATGTGAGCGTGAACTAGCATACCATAGTTCCACGACCAACCTACATGCAGTTCCATCATCCGGCCGAATTCAAAGAACTGCAGGACCCTGCTGGTGCGTCTGCTGCTGCTAAACAACCCAGGCTGACAACGTTTTTCTCACCTTCGGCTGCTCTGTCCTCTACACGAAAAGAGGCGATCACTTCACAACTCACCAAATTCATATGTAAAGACATGCGGCCAATAAGCATCGCGGAAGGTGGAGGCTTTAAAGATTTTCTCCGTGAAATTGAGCCACGTTACACTATCCCAGCAGAACCACAATAACTAAAAACATTGTGAAACTCTACGATACTTCTCGTGAAAATGTATGCCAGATACTAAGCGATAAGGAAATTGCACTCACTACAGATGGGTGGACGTCTATAGCCACAGACGCTTATGTTACAGTTACAGCACACGTAATGTCGGAGGCATGGGAACTGAACGATTTTGTCCTACAAACGAAAGACTTGAGAAGTAGCCACACTGCAGAAAATGTCGCGGAGTGCATTTCTGGCACACTGAGGGATTTTCACATTCCCCGTGAATCGGTGATCGCAGTCACAACAGACAATGCACATAACTATGTGAATGCTGTGGAGAGGTACCTCGATACCGTTAACATACCTTGCATGGCACATACAATCAATCTAGCTGTACGTAAAGGGCTAGACGTCAGAACCATAGACATGACACTTAGCAGGCTAAAGAAAGCAGCCGCACATTTCGGCAGGTCACCTACCGACAGCTACCTATTGGAGGATAAACAGCGTTTGCTGGGCTTGAAAACTGATAAATTAATTAACGATTGCATCACGCGATGGAATAGTACATATGAAATGATCTGCAGGGCATCGGAACAACAGGCAGCTGTTGCAGCTGTAATATTTGAGAAAAAATGGTCAAATCTCGAACTAACCACAACTGAATGGTCCATGGTCGAACAGATGCGTGAAATACTTAGACCGTTCAAGATTGCGACTGAGGCTTTGTCAACTAACAAATATCCCACAGCTTCTGCTGTATTGCCTTTACAGCATGTACTACTACTGTGTCAACTTGGCTCACCCATTCCTAATGCAATGCCCTACAGCTTGAGGGAAATGACCGCAAAGATCGACACAGATTTGGGGAAGCGTTATGACAAAAATAACGAAGCAACATTCATGTTATTGAATAAAGCAGCATACCTGGATCCCCGCTTTCATAGTTTAATGCATTTATCAGAGGAACAGAAGGACCAAGTGCACCTAAACATTAAAGAAGAAATGGCCGTGAGATTTGAAAGTGGGACAGATGAGCATTCGTTAAGCTCAGACACTCATGCACGAAAAACGGCCCTGACGGCAATGGGCGATCTGTTTGGAGAAACATACAAGGGAAGGGGCGAGACGAGAGACCACCAAGAAAATGTACTGCACCAAGAGATGTGGTCCTGCCGAAGAGAGACAACGATGCCAGCAGACAGCAATCCTCTTCTATGGTGGAAGACGCTGGGTAGCGCAAAATATCCCCACCTGGCGCAGCTTGCAAGAAAGTACCTGAGTGTTCCCGGGACATCAGTGCGTTCTGAGCGGGTCTTTTCCACAGCTGGGAATATTGTTAACAAAAAGCGCTCCGCTCTTGACACTGAATACGTTAACCAGTTGATATTCCTGGCGAATAATTTGTAGCCTCCCAGTCCAGTTAGGCCTATGTGTAGGCTATGTATAATCGTATTTACAAAGGCCACATAACCCACTATTTTTTATTTTATTATTATTTATTTTAGTTATTTAGTTTGGTGGGCTTGCCTAGGCTACTTATAGGCCACGTTCTGTTAGTAGCCTACGTTACATTGCCATGGCAGCGCTGAATGCAGCCCAATTGCCGTGAGGATTATTGACATTAATATTACTTGTTTGAGAAGCATACTCTGTGGTAATTGTTTTTGAAAATATGGCAACATTTGACTTCATAATTTGCATTAAACTTCACTAATTATTTCGACCGAAATATGTTGTCTGTCTGCTTGTCCCCTCTTGTGGATACAAATGGTAAAACGCATGATCAAAATAATTACTGGTCAATAAATTACAGGTTATTTTTAGTCTTGCCATTTTAAAGACCGTTTTTTACGTGGAAATTCGAATCCAAATTCGAATATGGGTACAATTCTGCCACGAATATCGAATATGTTTTTTTCTTAAAGTGACAGCCCTAGTCTGCGGTTGGTTTTCACTGGGTGCTGAAATTTCCCCCACCACCAAAAAGACATGCATGTTAGGGTTAATAATCCTGTCTGGGCCCCAGGCTGAGGCATGGCAAGATGAACTGGAGTTGGTCTCCAGGTGCTGCACGGCAGCTACCCACTGCTCCTAGCTACACAGCTAGGATGGGTTAAATGCAGAGCATAATTTCCCCACGGGGATTAATAAAATATATCAAAATCCATCCATTATCCAAGCCACTTATCCAAAGTTGGGTCGCGGGATGCTGGAGCCTATCCCAGCAGTCATTGGTTGGCAGGCGGGGAGACACCTTGGACAGGCTGCCAGTCCATCACAGGGCTGACACGGTCACACCTAGGGACAGTTTAGTATGGCCGATTCACCTGACCTACATGTCTTTAGACTGTGGGAGGAAACCGGAGCACCTGGAGGAAACCCACACAGACACGGGGAGAACATGCAAACTCCACACAGAGGATGACCTGGAATGACCCCCACGGTTGGACAACCCCAGGGTTCGAACCCAGGACCTTCTTGCTGTGAGGCGACTGTGCTAACCACTGTGCCACCATGCCGCTGGTATATCAAAAGCAAAAAAAAAAAAAAAAGTCTCACACATCTTTTAGAGTGCCTGAATGAAAAGACTTATTCCATATCTGTGACACTTCCTTGAAAGTACCTCAATGGTTAAAATTACAACAAATCACTGATATTACGAAGCGTCACTGAGCAAGACACAAAAGGGATGCTCTAATGTGGACAAATGGATGCTGACCTCCGAAGAGATGGGGTGTCCTCTAAAACATTGATGGTTTTTATCATAACGGACCGCCGGTGATGACCCAGTCCGCTGCTGCTTTGGCCTGTTTGCTGACCAAACCTAATTATGGACGCTTTGTAAAGCCTTATATTTCAAATGAAGACTCAACCGTTATTTCACAATTCCTCCTCAGATGAATAGTGCAGTTATGCAGTTCGTCATCGTATGAGGGGGTTGTAAGTTAAGACCCCCAACTCTGGAGGGCTCACGGTCATGAAATGTCAGTGTTTTAAAGGATGAAGTGCTCTCCGCTCCTTTCCTTTCATTGGTTGTTTGTGTGTGTTTACTTCTTGTTTTGGCGTGTGTGCGATTTTGTGCGTGTGTGTGTCTGTGTGTCTGTTCTTGGGCTTTGGCCCATTACAGAAGCAGAGCTCTTTTGAAAATGTAATTCACAGGGAGGCCAGAGGAGCTTTAACGCCATTACCACCCACCCACGCACGCACACACACACACACGCACACATACTGACACAAACACAAACAGGCTGTGTTGACGCCTACTGTCTTCCTTCCCTCTCACAATCTCTCCTCTCTTGTTTTTCTCTGTCTTTCTTTCTGCCATGCAGACGTAGACGAGCATGTAAAACTCATTATCTCCAGCTCCAGCGTCTCTGTATACTGTGTGTGTGTGTGTGTGTGTGTGTGTGTGTGTGTGTGTGTGTGTGTGTGTGTGTGTGTGTGTGTGTGTGTGTGTGTGTGCATTCTACCAATGTGAATGTGGCGTGTGTGCCAACAGCAAAGACAGATCTGCTCTCTTACTGACGTCCACAGCTGTTCAGGATGTTAATCCTGAAGTTGAGGACAGAAATATGAGATCAAAAAAATAAAAAAACATTTTAATCATCACTCACAGCCAAAACAAAACAGCTCCCACACTGTCCTCTTTACTTGCAGCCAGAGAGCTTTAATAACTATAAACAATAAAAATACCCGATGAAGGCCTGTGTACCCAAACATTGTTTATAGTTATTAAAGCTCTCTGACTGCAAGTATAGAGGACAGTGTGCAGGAATTTTTCCTGTTCTGCCTTGTTGACCCGGGATCGAACCCCCTGTCCATCCACCGGTGTGCAAAGGTTTGCACTTTTATTCTTCATAGGCAAGAATTTAAAAAAAAATGTTGATATAGAAATTGACGCACATTCTTTTTTTTCCATTTACGTTTCGTTGTTAATAGTTTATCTTGGCTCCAAGGTCATGAAAGCTTTTCTTCACTTTGGATAAAAGAACTCGTAACACTGACAAATGCCGACTGTGTGACGGGTGCAAGGATGCTCTCAATGCTGCGCCGGTGGAGGCACTGTTAAAGTTAGCTAATAATCACATGTATATTTTGATAGCCATTTTCATATATTTTTATCCCCCCCTCCCCTTTTTTTCTCCTTAATTGTATCCGGCTCACTCTTCAAAATTACCCCACTCTTCCGAGCCGTCCCGGTCGCTGCTCCACCCCCCTCTGCCGATCCGGGGAGGGCTGCAGACTACCACGTGTCTCCTGCGATACATGTGGAGTCGCCAGTCGCTTCTTGTCACCTGACAGTGAGGAGTTTCACCAGGGGGATGTAGCGAGTGGGAGGATCACGCCATTCCCCCCAGTTCCCCCTCCCCCCCAAACAGGTGCCCCGACTGACCAGAGGAGGCGCTAGTGCAGCGACCAGGACACATACCCACATCCGGCTTCCCAGCTACAGACATGTCCAATTGTGCCTGTAGGGATGCCTGACCAAGCCGGGGATCGAACCAGGGATCCCTGTGTTGGTAGGCAACGGAATAGGCCGCCACGCCACCCGGACGCCCCTGATAGCCATTTTCAATCATGTCACGTTCTGCTATGCAGCAAAATAGAACCAAGCCGACTCTAGCTGGAGCTGATTGACTGAAAGTTTAGGCTTGGCTTGACTGTTTTGGATAGATGTGCATTTCGGTGTACGCGTTTCTTCAAGCAATTTTCTTCAAGCTGTAAATGACACCACCTCCACATTATTCCACTAAATGGTTCGGAAAGGGAGCGAAAGTGAGACGAAAATGTTTCAGGAGTGTGACACTTAGTGAATCAGTTACTACACAGCACGTACAGAAGTTACAGTAGCACGAGTTGCCTCCTACATTAGGTGCCAGAGAGAGTCAGTGTGTGTGTGCGTGTGTGTGTGTGTGTGTGTGTGTGCGTGCGTGCGTGCGCGTGTGTACACAAGAAGAGGCGGAAGCCATTTTCACACAAGGCCCCAGAAGCTTGAACGCCCACGCGGACTTTCTCAGAGACTCGGTGAACGTGGGGAAGTTGGGGGGTGGGGGGTGGTGGTGGTAGATGTTGAGAGAAGAGAGGCAGATGCAAAAAAAAACAGAAACGAAATGAAGACAAGTGATGCCTAATTTTCTCATTCCGACAGGGAGAGGAAAGTGACAGAAGTAGAAGTCGGCGCGGGAGCGCCTGAAAATGGGTGAAAGGGCCGTGTAGAGTTGCGTACGTGTGACTGCTATCAAAGTGGCGCGGGAGCGTTTCAAGTTTCACACCTCTTGACATTCATTTGAAGCTCTTCACAGTTGTACGATACGACACTCCGGGCGGGCCATGGCAGAGGAGCTCGTTTAAAAAAGAGAGCGAGAGAGAGCGCGAGAGAGCGGTGTGCCGTCAAATTCGCCGACAGTTTCGCGAAGTGCTCGTCGCTTCCAGGACTGCGTGTCGGGATTGCTCCCCTCGAAAATAGGAGATTGTGCCGTGAATTTGAGCACACACGGATGCAGCTTTTTATAAGGGATTGTCTTTTTAAGGGGCCAAATGTTTAAGTCAAGAGTCAGGGGAAAGATAACGATGTTCAGAATAACGATTTACGGTAACGGCTCCCCCGCCCCCCCGCTGGTATCTTTTTCACGCAGGTAGGTTAGACGATGAATTACCGGATCTGCGGTCAATTCTGATCAACAGCCCCGTTAATGAGAAGCCCCTACATGTGTTGCAGTTTTCTTTCATGGACCGCAGTGTCCGAGGGCCGAGCTGAGTCGCGGTGCGGTCTGCTTTCAAAGACAAGTTTTAATTGTGCTGCTGTTCCCATTAAGTCATTGTCTTCATTAGTGTCGCTCAACATTAAACGTTAGAGCCGTGGAAGGTCGCTCCACGCATCGTCACGCATACGAGAGAGAGAGAAATTTTTTTTGAATTTTAAAACGTCTTTATTTAACAGAAAAACATTAACAAAAAACAGACTTGAAATCTTTCTAAACATATAAAAGATGCTTGTGAAATTACAAACACTCGACATGCATCTTTTAACAATCCCCAAAAACAGTCATTCAACAACAACTCAAAACATAAAAAAAAAACCAAACAGGTAAGACCCCTTTTATCCGAGCTCTGCAGAAAAAACCAGCTCATCCTTTATGGTCGAACACAGCACCCCTTTATAACACCACACAGTTGTGAATGTGTCCAGATCTTTCATTGCCTTGTAACAACTGTGTAAGATCACTGGCATTGACAGAGAGAGAGAGAGAGAGAGAGAGAGAGAGAGAGAGAGAGAGAGAGAGAGAGAGAGAGAGAGAGAGAGAATGAGAGACTGATTTTCAACAATACTCTGATAAAAATTACAAAAAAGTTACAACACAATAAGCGGGATAAAAACCAACATCAGATTGACAGAATCTACATCACCTCAGGACACTCCCAAAGATCAGCTCATCATCCACAACACAGCAAAGCACATTTTTACAGCACCACACACTGCCAACACTTTCCAGATCGTCCGTCATTGTGCAGTAGCAAAAATCTACTGTTAAACGAGCGCTTAACATTTTTATAAACGCAAAAACAGCATCATCATCCCCAGCTTTCTCCATCCTGTTTCTTCGGCTCAGGTACCCGGCCATCTTTGACCTCCCCAGAATGAAATTAAAAGGCTGGTATTTGGCCTTGTTTTTTCTGAGAGTGCCTGTAGCCCAGAATGAACATGGGTTTGGAAAAGACTTCCCCAAACAACCCAAAAACATTTTCCAGCAAAGTAACAAGTGGCAGCAGTCGACAACATGCCATGAAACAATGAAAGACAGTTTCACGATTAGTGCAAAATGGGCAGTGGTGGCTAACATCAGAATTAATGACAGACAAAAGCATCAACAGCCACGACACCATGTACAACCCTCCACTGCAGGGCGGCAGCTCTTTTGCCCGACACTGTCCCTCAGACCTAAGTGAGCCCCTCCACGGGGTGAGAATGAGAGGGAGAAAATGAGAGAAAGAGAATGTGAGAATGAGAGGGAGAGAAAGAGAGCGGGAGAGAATGTGAGGAGAGAGTGAAAATGAGAGCGAAAGGGAGAGAGAGAGAGAGAGAGAGAGAGAGAGAGAGAGAGAGAGAGAGAGAGAGAGAGAGAGAGAGAGAGAGAGAGAGAGAGAGAGAATGTATGTGAGAGAAGGTTACTTCACGCATTGTCACACTTACGAGAGAGGGAGAGAATGTGAGGAGAGAGTGAAAATGAGAGAGAAAGAGAGAGAGAATGTGTGTGAGAGAAGATTACTTCACGCATTGTCACACATACGAGAGGGAGCGAGAGAATGTGAGAATGGGGGGGAGCGAATGAGAGAGAGTAGGAGAGAATGTGAGAATGAGAGCGGGAGAGAGGGGGGAGAGAATGTGAGGAGAGAGTGAAAAAGAGAGTGTGTGTGAGAGAAGAGTACTTCACGCATTGTCACATATGAGAGAGAGAGAGAATGAGAGAGTGAAAATATGAGAGAGCGAGAGAGGAGTCATGGTGATGTTGTGGGGGAGGCAGTGTGTGTATTGAAGGTTTGTGTGCTAAAGTTGAGTGGTATTGGGGAAAAAAAGGGTCAATGTGATGTTTTTGTGTTTTCGCAATATTAAAGAATAAAAAGGAGTTGCATAATTTCACCAAGCAAGGCCGTAGTCCTAGAACTAATGAAATCAGACTGGCCAAGTCTTTCTTTCTCAGATGAGCTGGAATATTGTTCTTCAAGAGCAGTCACACAAGAGCCCCCCCGCCCCGAGCCGAGTGGTTAGCGTTATACCATATAGCACCCGTCGCTGGTTCAAATTTAGCCAGCAACCTTTGTTGCATGTCTTACCTCGCTGTCTCTCTCTCTCTCTCTCTCTCTCTCTCTCTCTCTCTCTCTCTCTCTCTCTCTCTCTCTCTCTCTCTCCCCATTTCCTGTCTGCCTACACTATCTAATGAAGGTGTCAAAGATGGTAAAAAAAAAATAAATAAGATGAGTAGTGATACAAAAGGGGGCCTCACTAGATTTTCTATCAAGCAATGAGAGTTTTATCCCAACATGGCTGATGGGCCGAGTTTGCTTTACATTTCTACGCTGCAGTGTGACTTGCACATTTTGTAAAATTGTGATGTCGATTCTGAAACGATGAATTGTTGGGCCCTGGCATCCGCTTGTTGATGAAAGTTGGATATTTCTTTTTGTGCACACGCCTCCATTAGCATGGGCGCGGAGGTGGCCGTGTAGATACCATCACATTGGCCTGTCTGTGCCGGGGCTTGAGTCATGTTTGTGTGTTTGTGTGGTTACGGTTAAGTGCTTCCTGTTACCTGTATAGCAACCTACAGAACAAAATGGCCGTTGAGTGAGAAAGCGAGACAGAAGGGTAGAAGTATCGGCCCGACACATCTGCGGCAGAAAGAGGACAGGACGTTTTTCAATCCCCTTAGTGTGTGCAATGCTGCTTCAGAGCTCTCTGGAGGCCTCGCACCCTGTCGATGCAGCGCGGTCCTGCTGAGAGCGAACGTCATGCACTGGCCATCCCCCCCCCCCTTCTTGCTGCCTGTTGTTTCTCTCAGAGCATTCTGCTTTCGTTCTGCCCGGCTTCATTCGCAAAGTATGTGTCGATTTCAGCTGCGCGGTGTCGTCAAAGAAATGCTGTCACAAAGCCTCATCGCTGTAGGTGAGAGAAAAGATAACCATGAAAAGCACTGTGATTCTTTCTGTCCTCCCTGAAGAGACACAAAAGACAACAAAAGGGCAAGAAAAAAACAAAAAAAGGAAGGCGGCTGCAGAGAAAATAATACATTTTTTTCTTCTTCTGTTCTTTTCCCGCCTGTTGCAGAGGCTACGACGGTTATCGACCAAATACAGGACGGAGAAGATCTACCCCACCAACATAGGAGAGAGGGAAGAGAACGTCAAGAAAAACAGATACAAAGATATACTGCCATGTAAGACTCCACTTCACACACACCGCCAAATACTGATGTGACTGAAAAAATACACCAATGTGTACTCTCACATGGATGTGTAAATACTCACAGAGAGAGGTAGAGATGGAGGGAGCGGGAACGGTGCTAGGAGGGAGAACATGTGGGAATGGTTGGTGTTTAGATGGTGAGAGCACAAAGTGCTTATGCACATATGTACATACACACACACACACACACACATATATATATATATATATCAATAAAAGAGATTATATAAAAATATCAATGATGACGCAGTAAATAAATATGAAGCAAAAAAAGGGGACAGAAAACGTCATCATGTTAATTGTATGTTTACCCAGTTGTCCCCATTCCATTAGTTATTATAAATGAATAGGTTATTTTAATTTATTAGGTTACTAATAATAAATTAATTACAATGTATAGCCTAATAATAGTTATTATTATTATTAACAATAATAACTGTTATATATATATATATTGGGCCCTGTGATGGCCTGGCGGCCTGTCCAGGGTGTCTCCCCGCCTGCTGCCCAATGACTGCTGGGATAGGCTCCAGCATCCCCACGACCCTGAGAGCAGGATAAGCGGTTCGGATAATGGATGGATGGATATATATATATATCCATCCATCCATCCATTGTCTTAACCGCTTATCTTGCTCTCAGGGTCGCGGGGATGCTATATATATATATATATCAATAAAATATTGATATTGGTATTGATATTCCAGTCCTCATTAGTTGAGCACTTATAACAACACCATTGACGGTTTCGGGAAAAAAAGCTATCTATCTATCTATCTATCTATCTATCTATCTATCTATCTATCTATCTATCTATCTATCTATCTATCTATCTATCTATCTATCTATCTGTGTGTGTGTATATATATATATGTGTGTGTGTGTGTGTGTGTGTGTGTGTGTGTATATATATGTGTGTGTATATATATGTATATATACATACATACATATACATATTCATACATATACATACAGACACACATCATAATGTCAAGTGATAACCCGATCACACAACAAACGTTAAAACACACAAAGATGCACACAACAGTCCAGTCAGGAAGAGCTTAATGACCTCATAGGCAGCTTGCAGGACTTAACATCTGTCCTGTCTTTCTATTCCTCTATCTCCCTCTCTCCTTTATCCATCCATCCGTTCTTTCATTTAAGCTTTTAGTGAATGAGCGGCTCATTGGGAAAAGGAAAGAGGGTGCATCCGTGACAGATGTGTAGGCACACTTACAGTGTACACACACACACACACACACACACACACACACACACACACACACACACACACACACACACACACACACACACACACACACACACACACACACAGGAATGATAATGCTGCATATTCCATTAACCCCTTTACACTTCATTTCCCTTTTCCCCTTTCCCCCCGTTGTCCTTGTTTACCCTCTCTATCTCTTTCACTTATGTTTCTCCTTTTCATCTGTTTATTTCTGTCCCTTTCTTTCTCTCCTTTGCCTTGGCCAGCTCTCGCTCTACCTCTTTCAGCACCTCTCTCTTTATCTCAGTGTAATAACAAAATATTTTGAATGATTAAAATGAAATGTTTCGGTTCTCTCTCTCTCTCTCTCTCTCTCTCTCTCTCTCTCTCTCTCTCTCTCTCTCTCTCTCTCTCTCTCATTTGCTCTCTTTCCCTCTCTATCTTTGTCCCCCCCTTCCAGTTGATCACAGTAGGGTGAAGCTGGCATTAAAAACAAGCAATCAGGACACAGATTACATCAATGCCAATTTCATCAAGGTAAGAGATTTTAAAAAAAAACCATTGCACACTATCCGAATTTACTCTCAATGAAATGCTACATAAAGTGACATAAATCACCAAAGAGTACACTTATCCACTATAAACCCATTCACATCGACTAAAGGGGCGATGTAAGATGAGTTCACATAATAGCTACAAGTTGTTGTCGCCGCCAGGGGGATCGCCAGGAGGGGATTAGGAGTTTGGTTGCACGCACGCATGTGTCTGTGTATGTCTGTCTGCAGCTAATCTCGCAAACTACTGGACCTGTCAGCATAAGATTTTTATATACAGTTGTGAGTGTATGATGAAGAACCTCTCGTGCTTGCTGTGATTCAAAATCTTTGAAAAACGTTTGTTCTCGCTATCGCCACTCCCTCTCTCCATTCACTGTCTAGCTCGCTCGACCAACACTGCTTTCCGTTGCTGCACCACATCTATGGTTGATCGGGCAGTGACAGTGTCAAAATATATATTTGAGTGCATCCGGGTAGCATAGCGGTCTATTCCATTGCCTACCAACACGGGGATCTCCGGTTCGAATCCCCGTGTTACCTCCGGCTTGGTTGGGTGTCCCTACAGACACAATTGGCCGTGTCTGCGGGTGGGAAGCCGGGTGTGGGTATGTGTCCTGGTCACTGCACTAGTGCCTCCTCGGCCTGTTTGGGGGGAGGGGGAACTTGGGGGAATACCCTGATCCTCCCACGTGCTCTGTCCCCCAGGTGAAACGCCTCACTGTCAGCCCTCCCTGGATCAGCAGAGGGGGTGGAGCAGCAACCGTGACGGCTCGGAAGAGTAGGGTAATTGGCCAAATACAATTGGGGAGGAAAGCGGGGGGGGGGGGACAGGTGTTCGGGTATGAGTCTTGAAAGTAAACGAGAAGTCGATCGTATTTTGCAAGTCAACAAATCACTGGCTGCTGATCCCAGCCCAGGACAACTGGAGGAACACTGGATGAACCATAAATAATAACCTCTGCCTTTATTTTTCCAGGGTTAGGATTAAACCAAAATGGTTGCATAGCAAACCTCTTCTTTTTGGAAAGTGCAAGATCATATTAGACATGGTCGCATTCGTGCAAGGGTCCCCCTAGGAGGCTGCACATCCACAGACTGACAGGCAGAACGTTTTTATTAGCTAGATTTTTTTAGCTTGAGTGCTGCATACTAAAAGCTTTTTTTCCCCACATTTCCCATTCAGTCAACTTGGGGGCTGTGCAGAAGTCATATAATGGCTTATTACCATCTCTCTGCGTGTGTGTATTTATCCGCTGTTAATCTCGCATACTACTGGGCCTGTCAGCCTAATAATATTTGTGCACAGTTACTATGTCTGTATGATTAAGGACCTCTCGTGGTTGTGGTGATTCAAAACCTTTGAAAAACCTGTTTTATACTGCAATTGAGTGCTAACTCCTCAGCTGGTTTTTCGTCTAAGTCCAAGCACCAGAGAAGAGGAGATATGCCTGGCGGGGATCTACACTCTACTCTACTGAGTGCACTTTTCTAGTTTTTTTTTTCTGGTTCATGATCAGAAAGTTAGTATGACGACTTATTGTCTTCTGTCCCTCCCTCTCTCCATCCATCCATCCAGGGTGTAGATGGTCCCGAGGCCTACATCGCCACCCAGGGCCCCCTGCCCAACACTGTCATCGACTTCTGGAGGATGAACTGGGAGTACAACGTAGCTGTAAGTGAAGCTGCCTGGTCAGATAGAGGGATGGAAAGGACAGACTGAAGGATAGAGGGAAGAGATGCAGAGAGGTAGTCAGGAGATGAATGAGACGACAGAGACCGTCGCCTGAAAGCTGTCTCTGGGGAGTAGGATATGAACGATTTGAAGTACAGTTCATCTCTGAATACGGTTTATTTGATGGAAAGAGAAAGGGAGACATCGGGATAGATAGTGGTGTGCTGAGAGGAAATGAATGCTAGTGACAGGAGGTAGACTCAGATGGATGGATAGAGGAGAGGAAAGCATGGCTTGTGGAAGGAATAAGTGGATTGCCAATGCAGGAACGTTTAGTTCAGTCCAATAATAGTTGTCAGTAATATCAATGAAAATGTAGGGGAGGGGGATGTGAAGGGTAAAAGATTTGAGAGTGAAACCAGCGAAACCATTCTCAAAAATGATAGAGACATTTAGTTCTCTTATCTGTGTGGGACCTCCTGGAACCCCCTGAAAGACCCGGGGGGGGGGGGGGGGGGTCACGTTTTGCATTGAAAAAATTAAGAAAAAAAACTACCACGCCTGGAGGGAGAAGGGTCATTTCTATTGAAGCCCTGTATGTAGATGGACTGTTTGCATCATTCAGTCTGCTGAGAGAAATTTGAGCTGCCTCGCTCACATTTTTTCCGATACATACAAATGAGGCACCGTGTCCAATCCACGATTCATGACTTTGATACCCTTCAAGGGCAGCATAAATTTTTCGATATCTTAGAAGAACCCTCCTGAATCCAGGCATCTTGGTTTCTAAGGTTGTATGTTTGTTTGATGGTCGTACTATAGCCCCTACTGGGAAAATTAGGGAGGCTTTGAAAGGGGAATTGGGCATTGAATTATCTGATGTGGCGTGGGGTAAGAGTCTGTCTATAATACAGTCCTGCCCCGTTAACAGTAGACACCAGCTGATCCAGTTCAAAGTTGTCCACCATCTTCACTACTCTGAATCCAGGTTGCACAAGAGTTACCCTTCTGTTACCCTTCAATCTAGGGCGCGTCAGGGTAGTGTAGCAGTCTATTCCGCTGCCTACCAACACGGGGATCGCTGGTTCGAATCCTCGTGTTACCTCCAGCTTGGTTGGGACCCTACAGACACAATTGGCCGTGTCTGCGGGTGGGAAGCTGGATGTGGGCAAGTGTCCTGGTCGCTGCACTAGCGCCTCCTCTGGTCGGTCAGGGCGCCTGTTCGGGGGAGGGGGGGACTGGGCGGAATAGCGTGAGCTGGTAGTGGCTGGTAACGCCACATGTATCGCAGGAGGCATGTGGTAGTCTGCAGCCCTCCCCGGATCGGCAGAGGGGGTGGAGCAGCGACCAGGACAGCTCGGAAGAATGGGGTAATTGGCCGGATACAACTGGGGAGAAAAAGGGAGAAAAAAAATGTCAGCTATCTGAGATCCATTTCTTGCTTACCTAGACGAGGCTGGGGGAGGATGCGTAACTCACCCAGCTTATTTCTCATGGCCCTTGTTTGAGATCTGATACATAGCACTCCGTACAACTGGTAGCCTCTCATTATTATTTTATTTTATTTATTCATTTATTTTCACTTTTTTTGCAGTTTACCTGGGACTTGACTGTTTCTGTTGATTCGTCTCACGGTTTTAAGAAAAGCTTTAAAATAAGATATGTAGAAAAATGTGGGGTTAAAAGCAGAACTGTGTACTTTTTGGATAATTGCATTTCTGTCCCAAGCATTTCACTGAGTCCCCTCACGGTGATTTAGGCGCTAAGAGGAAAAGTTGAATTTGCTGGTCACCAAAAGTACAAGCGGCTGAAAATCAGGAGTGCAGTGAAGAGGAGGTTAGCTTTAGCTGTGAAACGGTTTAGTCTTAAAATACTGACTATAATCCCTCCTGTTTGTGTGTGCCTGCAGGTTATTGTGATGGCTTGTCGAGAGTTTGAGATGGGCAGGGTAAGCCTATGACATTGAATCCCTCTGTGTGTATTTGTGTGTGTGTGTATTTGTGACTGTGGGTGTTTGTTGCATGTGCACACCTAGGACGTGTGTTGTTGTTGTGTGTGTGTGTTTGTGTGTGTGTGTGTGTGTGTGTGTGTGTGTGTGTGTGTGTGTGTGTGAAAATCTGTGCATGTATTATGACTTTATGTGTGAAGTGTTTTTTGCAGTTTTGTCGAATGAATTCTGAGAACAAGTTTGTCGAGAGGAGACAGTGGTTTCTGTCTGTTTCTGTCTGATGCTCACTTGTCGGCCAACCCCTTTTTTTCTCTCTTCTCTGGTTAGAAAAAGTGTGAACGGTATTTCCCAATGCTAGGGGAGGAGCCTATGTCTTTCGGCCCTTTCAGAATATCCTGCGTAAGTATAGATGGCTCTCTGATATGGATGCTGTGTTTGTGCGTTGTTGTGTTTCAGTGTTTTGAGTAAATGAACAAGAGAAAGAGATCCTTTGCTAAGCAGTTGCTTTGTCCATTTTTGTCTGTGCGGGCAGTGTGAGCATGCTGTTCTGGTTTTTATTTCTGACAAAAGTTCTGTCTAAATGGCGTCCAGGTGGCATGGCGGTCTATTCTGTTGCCTGCCAACACGGGGATCGCCAATTCGAATCCCCGTGTTACCTCTGGCTTGGTCGGGCGTCCCTACAGACACAGTTGGCTGTGTCTGCAGGTGGGAAGCCAGATGTGGGTATGTGTCCTGGTCGCTGCACTAGCGCCTCCCCTGGTCGGTCGAGGCGCCTGTTTGGGGGGGAGGGGGAACTGGGCGGAATAACGTGATCCTCCCACGCACTACGTCCCCCTGGCGAAACTCCTCACTGTCAGGTGAAAAGAAGCGGCTGGTGACTCCACATGTATCGGAGGAGGCATGTGGTAGTCTGCAGCCCTCCCCGGATCGGCAGAGGGGGTGGAGCAGCGACCAGGATGGCTCAGAAGAGTGGGGTAATTGGCCAGATACAAGTGGGAGAGGGAAAAAAGGGGGGGGGGGCGCAAAAAAGTCTGTCTAAATGGTCATGCCAATCTCAAATATATGTATGTTGAATTGAGTTGAGGTTTTCTTGACATAATTGTGTTGCTCTGTCTTTCTATCTTTTATGTTTTACTTCCGTAGGAATCAGAGCAGGCCAGAACAGACTACTTTATCAGAACGCTGATGGTGGAGCATGAGAATGTAAGTTATTCATGGTTTTATTTAGTTTTTAGTTTGTAGTTGGCAGCACGGTGGCCCAGTGGTTAGCGCTGTCGCCTCACAACAAGAAGGTCCTGGGTTCAAACCCCCAGGGTTGTCTAACCTTGGGGGGGTCATCCCAGGTCGTCCTCTGTGTGGAGTTTGCATGTTCTCCACATGTCTCCGTTGGGTTTTCTCCGGGTGCTCCGGTTTCCCCCACCATCAAAAAGACATGCATGTTAGGGTTAGTACTCCTGTCTGTGTCCCTGACCGAGGCATGGCGAGACGAACTGGAGTTGGTCCCCAAGCGCTGCACAGCGGCTGCCCACTGCTCCTAGCTACACAGCTAGGGTGGCTTAAATGCAGAGCATGATTTACTCATGGGGATTAATAAAGTATATCAAAATAATGATAAAAAAAAAAGTAAAGTATTTATCTTGGGAAGGGTAACGCTTGCAATTTTTTTAACCCCTGTCCCCCTCGCGTTCATCCAGCGAAACACATTCACATCCTGGCCTTGCATAAAGGCTCAGCAACAGCAGTTATTTAGGAAGGTTAGGGGATTTGGCAGTCACTTTTGCCTCCCCGGGTTTTTCCCCAGCTGTTCTTCGGATTTGAACCAGCGACCTTCAGGTTACAGGTGCTTTTAAAAAAACGTTCTTCCTGTTCCCCTGCAGGAGTCGAGGAGGGTGACTCAGTTCCATTACATGAACTGGCCGGACCACGATGTCCCCTCTTCGTTTGACTCCATACTGGATATGATAGCACTAATGAGAGAATACCAGGAGAAAGATGACGTTCCTATATGTGTACACTGCAGGTAGGTCTACGCACACAGACACACACACACACACATACGCACTATTGTATGCGTATGAACATCAGACATATGAGGATTCATTGTGATGCGGAAATGAAAGTAGAGCTTGTCATCAAACGTGCATCTGCAGCTACTCTGAGATTTGGTGGAGGGGAGTTTTGAATTGAGGGTTGGGATAATTTGCATATTCGTAGATTCTGTATTTCTTTAATGAGGGAGAAGGGGTAGATGTGATTTGAAGGATTTTAACAAGGTAATTGAACTTACTTTGTAGAAAAAACACATCAGACGATTTATTATATCAAACAGCATTTTATGTCTTAAACCGTGACTGGAGGGGGTCTTGAACATCTGCTGAAGGATGTAACGTGACTGAAAAGCCCTCTGGGACCTGACTGTGATTAGGGGCTGTGCAAATAAATTTGGCTTTAATTTGACTTGTTACTAGCAAAACAAAAAGATTTTATCGGGCATTCGGGTAGCATAGCGGTCGGTCTATTCCGTTGCCTACCAACATGGGGATCGCTGGTTCGAATCCCCCCCGTTACCTCCAGTTTGGTCGGGTGTCCCTACAGACACAATTGGCCGTGTCTACAGGTGGGAAGCCTGATATAGGTGTGCGTCCTGGTCGGTCTGGGCGCCTGTTCGGGGGGGGGGGGGGGAGGATAGCGTGATCCTCCCACACGCTACGTCCCCTGGTGAAACTCCTCCCTGTCAGGTGAAGAGAAGTGGCTGGCGACTCCACATGTATCGGAGGAGGCATGTGGTAGTCTGCAGCCCTCCCCGGATTGGCAGAAGGGGTGGAGTAGCGACCGGAACGGCTCGGAAGAGTGGGGTAATTGGCCAGATACAATTGGGGAGGAAAAAAAGGGGAGGGGGATCAACAAAAGAAAAAAAAAGATTTTGTTTACAATGAGTTCATTTATGATTTTGAAATACAAGGGGTTGATTTCCTTCCACTGCAAATGGATAAATTGGTGTTTGGAACCAAAATCTTTGTTGAATATTTGCATAAAATCACATCCCAAGCAGGTGTTAGTCAGCCTTGATCCCACCCTCGCTCATCCCCAATTTTAATTGTCAGTTCAGTTTATTATGTTGTTAAACATCTGGGTGACTTGACATGTGCTAAAGGCCTGGCGTACGGCCACACCACCCTGATAATGCCTGATCTTGGAAGCTAAGCAGGGCGGGGCCTGGTTAGCACTTGGATGGGAGACACTTGCTAAAGGCAGTGGTTTCCTCTGAAAGGGCAGTGTGCAGTTGCTAAAGGCAGTGGTTTCCTCTGAAGGGACAGTGTTAGTGTACAGTCGGGGAGCAGGTACGGAGTATTTCTTTGAAGCCAGGCTTCATTAGGGCACACCAGCAAACCCAGCACACACTGGTGCAAAACCCAATGCCAACAAAAGCACAAATGTGTGAGTTTATCCACTCGGTTGCGTTTCTAAAAAGAGGCTGTGACGCAGTACCTCCAATTGGTAGTGACTGGCTACAGCTTATTAACTTGCATACCCAAAATGCACCTTGATCCTGCGGTAATGGCTCCAATTAAAGACTTGGCAATTTGGGGGCCAAATAATATCAGCCCGTCTTAATGTGCGCACATGAAAATGAGCCAGCCCTTCGCCTCGGTGCTTGTTCGGGAACAATCCAGACCGAAACCGTATTGGTCCAGCTGACAAATAAACTGCTTAATTAGAAACAGCCTCAGAGACAGACCCTTTGAACGATGGCAGGGTAAATGAGAAGATATTTAATGAAAATGTCTTTTAAAGACCGAGTTCGGGCGAAGCTCTCAACCCTCTGCTAGACATAGAAAATGCATGCGCGGTAGTGCACAGACACACACCATCTCCATGTGTGTGTAATCAGGTATAATGAGCAGCCCGAGGACAGTTCCTGGTTCCTCCGTTACACAGCGGGACTCAAAGCTCGGTGCGTGTTTATGTGTGTGTGTGTGTGTGTGTGTGTGTGTGTGTGTGTGTGTGGAGCAACTGTTCTAGTAAGACAGAACAGCAGAGGATTCTCTGCAGACGTTGGGTGAGATTTTACGAGTGCGTTTGTGTGCGTGCACAAGTGTGTGTCAGACATAATATCACATAATCTTACACCAGCTTCTGTCTCCATCCTGTCTCGGGTTTATATTGTGTATGTGCGCACACATGTGATTGGGTGTGCGTGTGACTCACTTGTGTGTTTGCCCTTGCGAGAACCGTAATCCTGCAGAAGTGGTCACCCGTGAGGAGTGTGTGTGTGCATGCATGCGTGCGTGTGTGTGAACCCACTGAACCTAAGCTGTGCAATTCGGTGTGTCTATACAGTGCAGGCTGTGGGAGGACTGGTGCTATCTGTGCCATAGACTACACATGGAACCTGCTCAAAGTCGGGGTACGTAACCTCTACACACAATTGTGCCGAAAAACACAGTTGCCTAAACCCGTACCATATACTCTCTTTCTCTTCACACACACATTTTCGCCACTGAATATGCGTTTCATTTGCTTCAGTACTGTGAAATAGTGCGATGTTGAGTGTTAACTCTTGACTTTTTGTGCGTTTTTGTAGAAGATTCCAGACGATTTCAACGTATTCCGTTTGATTCAGGAAATGAGGACGCAGCGGCACTCTGCCGTGCAGACCAAGGTTTGCTGGTTTTACGTTATTAGTTTGTTTGTGGTCTTTCTGCACAGCTAGACATATATCGCTGCAAATGGCCTCTCATGAGCTTGGAGGCGCCGCCGCAGCAAAACATTTCCAAGGAGCAAAGAACACAGGTTGCTGTAGTCACAATCAGTTGCATTTTCTTAGGGTATCAAATAAATTGACCACCGCTCATTGCTTTCGTTGAGTTTTGAACACACAGGCAGGCATATTTTCCAAAAAAAAAAAGGAAAAAGAATACTTTTAAAATCAACCCACACCCCCCGGAGTCAGGTGAAATGGGATTTCAGCCATCCAAGACATTGCTTTGAACAACAGAGTGAGGGTCTGTTGAAAGGTCTTAGTGTTTACTGACATGTGTCGAGACATTTGTAAATGCTCAGACGATGCACTAAAGGGCGCCCGGGTAGCGTGGCGGTGTATTCTGTGACCTACCAACACAGGGATCGCCTGTTCGAATCCCCGTGTTACCTCTGGCTTGGTCGGGCGTCCCTGCAGACACAATTGGCCGTGTCTGCGGGTGAGAAGCCGGATGTGGGTATGTGTCCTGGTCACTGCACTAGCACCTCCTCTGGTCGGTCGGGGTGCCTGTTTGGGAGGGAGGGGAACTTGGGGGAGTAGCGTGATCCTCCCACGCGCTATGTCCCCCTGTCGAAACTCCTCACTGTCAGGTGAGAAGAAGCAGCTGGCGACTCCACATGTATCGGAGGAGGCATGTGGTAGTCTGCAGCCCTCCCCGGATCGGCAGAGGGGGTGGAGCAGCGACCGGGATGGCTTGGAAGAGTGGGGTAATTGGCCGAATACAATTGGGGAGGAAAAGGGGGGGGATCCCCCCTCCCAAAAGTAAACGGTATAATTGACAAACATTATCGATTTCCTCTGTAGGTCAAGATTAAGTAATTATCAATCAAATTGCACTGCTTTTTCAGGGTACAGGTTATATGCTTTTATTTCAGTAGATACTAAAGATAATTTCTCAACAGATAGCTCTGTTTTATGTTTTTTTTTTCCTTGCCTCTGTGACATATTTGCCTTATTTGCTCCAAAAGCGAAACGTGAACATGATTTAATAGTCCTCTCACCTGCTATAGTATTTTTCAGTACGTCTTGTATTAGTGGTTTTGGATATGATAAATACTAGGTGAGACATAGACCCCGTTTACACTTGGTTTTAAAATGCGTTTTTTACGATCGGGATCCCAAGTGGACAGCCCTAAATACAAGTGTAAACGACCACCAAAACGTTTTGCGAACCGGTTACTCAAACCACTTGCCGAGGTGGTCTGAGACGCATTGACCACATATCTTTTGTAGTGTAAACGCTACTGTGTCCTGATGTGTCTCCGACAAGACGTTGACAGTACCGAAATCTTCTTCTTCTTCCGAGTAATGAAATCTGATCACAAGTGGTCAGCAGGATGCATTTGGAGGCGCATGATAGACAGGTGTAAACGGCGATGTGTCTTACTGTCCACTTGTGAGCCGATCTCCCAAAAACACATTTTAAAGCAAAGTGTAAACAGGGTCATACAGAACTTTAACCCTGAAGTCACGTTGAATTTTCCCCATTTATTTCACCTCTCGTCTCATTTTCCCCTCTTTCACTCTGTTTTTGTCTATGTGTCTCTATATATATCCATCTATATCCATCTATATCTATCTATATCCATCTATATCTATCTATTTCCATCTATATCTATCTATATCCATCTATATCTATCTATTTCCATCTATATCTATCAATATCCATCTATATCTATCAATATCTATCAATATCTATCTATATCTATCAATATCTATCTATATCCATATCTATCTATATCGATCAATATCTATCTGTCTCGTTGATTCTAGGAGCAGTATGAGTTAGTCCATAGAGCAATTGCTCAACTCTTTGAGAAACAGCTTCTACTCCTGGAGAGTCCGACCAACACAAAGATACATGATGGCATGGTATGGCGAGCATATGCACACACACACACACAGTCTCTGTTTTTCGCTCTCACGCTCCCTAACGCATGCATGTGCCTGCCAGCTCTCTCACACAATGCACACACACGCACAAGATGTCACACAAGACACATGCACGGTGACGCTAAAGAAAGGCAGGATGTGTCTGAGTAACAGACTTGGAGAGCGGGAAAAACTCCTTAATAATGAGTCACAGGGGAGGGAAGGAGGGCGAGAGGGGAAGAGAGGAAAGGACAGAAAGGGGTTGAAAGAGCAGGAGGGGGAAGTTTTCATAAAATCTTTTTTTTTTTTTTTTTACATAGATAAAAGCAAGTTACAGATTAGTAGATTGAAAGAGTTTTTTGGGTTTTTTTTTTTTTTTTTTTACTTGGGGTCTAGGGAGACGGGACGAAGCTGCCACCGCTCCTCTCATAGCATCTCACTACTCAGCTCCGTTATTCTGCTCTCACCAGCTCCCATCAGCAGCACCTTTTCACTGTTTTCTAGAGTTTCTGTGCCGCTGTGGGCTCCTACATTCGTCCCACCCAGCCGAGAACGCTGGTCGCACAACAGGCACAGGTGAGCGTACAAACCAACTAGACGATCCGAAGAGATGGACGTTAGAAAGAGAAATCTAAGAGGAGGGACAGATAAGAACGTAAGAGAGGGAGAAAGCCTTTGGCAGTCTTCCAGAACCCGATTTCCTGCTCAGGAAGTTATGATGACATCACCGCCCTCCCATAATGCATTTAGAGCCTGAGAATGAACACATATCCTTTGGGAAAGAGGGACCCGTGAAAAACACACATACACAAGTGCGTCTACACATGTGTATTACTCGGGCAGTTGCGGGTACAAGACAGTTGTCAGATGTCATCAAACGGCGAATTTATTTTATTTATTTTTTGTGTTGTTTCGCAATTTGTGCGAATAGATCTAGATTTTTTTTTTCGAAGAGTAGGTAGTCTCAGTTTGACCAGCAACTGACAGAAGTGCCCCCACACTTAGGTAAACTATATTAATCATTTTCCACAGACGCACACTCGGACAGACACACTGATGTGCTGTGTGTGATGAACGCTATCTGTGTGCCGGACTGACTCAGTCCTTACACACACTGACTCAACTGCAGTCAGCCATTGTTGGTGAACAAAACACCCACATGTACCGGAACATTGGTCACAATGATTGACTATGCTAACGAAAGGCTTGCATGTAAGCACTCAGTGACGCACACACACACACACACACACACACACACACACACACACACACACACACACACACACACACACAAACACACAAAGACAATAATCTCTGCATGCGACTAACACACTCGCATGCAGAGATTATTGTTTGCAGGAAGTATCCCTACAAAATTGATTCTCACAGCACACACACACACGGACACGGACACAGAAGGAAAACATAATTTAACCCTCCTTCTCCAGCTCAACAAGAGTGGATATCCTCTAGTCAGTTCCTTGGTAGAATTTTAAACACACACACACACACACACACACACATGCAGTCTGCTCTGCCCCCTATTCCATGACTTGGTCGTAGCAGAAGTTCCTCCTCCATCCATCCACGGGAGCTGAGAAAAAAGTGAAACTAATAAGTCACAGAGGGAGGAAAGGAGGAGCAGGGTAGGAAGGAGCTCAGAGGAGGGATGAGAGGAGGAAGGAGAGTCTTAACAAAGCAGCTTTAGCAGAGGGGAGGGAAAGAGGGAGCGAGGCACCGTGGAAGTGCATTGGGAGGTAAGAGGGGGGAAGATATCGGAGGGGTAGAGAAGACTGTTGAAGGTGTTTAACAGAACAGCCACCTCTGTCTCAGCGTGCAGTACATTTAACCTCAGGGTGATGACATAACAGAGGACTAATGCTGGAATTCACTAATGTCCAGTGACACCTGTCTGGTAACGATATGAACACAACTTCACTGCTCCATATTGTTATGGATACACAGACAGATCCCTGCACACACACATCAGAGAAGCCAGGTTGCTTGCTCAACCTGCAGTGCCGTACCCCTGAAGCAGTTTGGGCTATATGCCTTTGCTCAAAAGGAACCGTGCAGGGGCATCCTGGCAGCATAGCGGTTTATTCTGTTGCCTACCAACACGGGGATCGCTGGTTCGAATCCCCCTACCTCCGGCTTGGTCGGGCATCCCTACAGTCACAATTGGCTGTGTCTGTGGGTGGGAAGCCGGATGTGGATGTGTGTCCTGGTCACTGCAGTAGCACCTCCTCTGGTCGGTTGGGGCGCCTGTTCGGGGGGAATAGCCTGATCCTCCCACGCGCTATGTCCCCCTGGTGAAACTCCTCACTGTCAGGTGAAAAGAAGCAGCTGGTGACTCCACATGTATCAGAGGAGTCTGCAGCCCTCCCCGGCTCAGCAGAGGGGGTGGAGCAGCGACCATGATGGCTCGGAAGAGTGGGATAATTGGACGGGTACAACTGGGGAGAAACTCCCCCCGCCCCCAAACAAAAGAAACTGATGTTGGCGTGAAGGAGCTGCACAGTCCGTGTAAAAAAAAAATTAAAAAAACCCCAGAAATTTGAATAAGAAAAGCCTGAGTGGGAATTTTGAGAATTGATTTGTGTGTGTGTGTGTGTGTGTGTGTGTGTGTGTGTGTGTGTGTGTGTGTGTCCGTGTGTCCAGGATGAGAGTAGTATAGACAAGGCAGGCCACCAATCAAGTGATGAGAAATGGGACACGCCGCCCCCAAAGCCTCCCCGCGTTCGCAGGTAATACACACAAACACACACTCACACACACACATACACACACACACGCAAATCCTTCCACATTCCAAGTTTTGGTGGTTTAGGTTCACAAGGTTGACAGTGATGCTGCAGTGACTTAATTTGTGTCGGTACTGTCCACACCGGTTAAACGGTCAGATTTGTTCATTGCTCTTTTTGTGTTACTCGTGTGGTGAATTTGTGTATAGATGTGTGATCCTGGCCTTCATGTTTTGTGCGGTTACTGGAAAAGCGGGGCACGCAGGAGTAAAACCAGGTGCTCTTCACGTGTTGACTGACTGGACAGGCTCGCGCAGCAATGAAACACTTTGGGCGTGAGGCAGCCGATAAACAATGGCCATTGTTTGTGTTTGGAGGAAGCTGAAGTCTGTGTTGAGCATGTCATGACAACGCCACATCAACCTGACCAAGTGGAACAACAGACGTCCTCCCCTGTCAGACTGACCGCCTCCTTTTGTGTTTCTTCACCAACCTGCAGATACCAAGCTTTAACGTCACCGTTTTGTGTAATGTAGTAGTTGTGTAGTATTCGGTAGTGGTGTGAGCTGAGGAAGAGCTTTATTTCTATACCAACACGATGCAACCAGGGCTCGAAATTAACTTTTTTCCTCAGTGTCCCACAACTGTCCCGAATTCTACTTTGTTTTGTCTCGGATATAACCAACAGTGTCCCAAATTTTAATTCTTGTCGTCGCCCCCCCCCCCCCAATTATGCAGAATACATATAATTTGATCCTTTTTTGTCACTTAATCATCACACCATGGACTCTGGTCCACCATATAAGTTTAAAATACTTATTCTTTTATTAAACATATGAATATTAGTTTCGGGAGTCGGCAGTATTGGGGCTTGCATCAGGGGGCTGTTTATTCAACCACCTCAGCATTTCTTTCTTCTTCTTCTTTTAACTGTGGTTGATGATGGTCTATCGCTCTGGCTCTATGAATGCTGCATTGGCGCGAGTCAAGCAGCAGCCACTGGCAGAGTGGATGACGTAGATGCATTCTATGATTTGCACGAACGGGCGATTGACTGCCCTGTCGTGAGGCGCCGCAAGAACGTAAGCCTTCTGTAGTTTCGCCGTTCACACGTTTTTATTAAATTATTCAAATGACAAAGTAACGTCTAGATACTCATAATTAATGACTTTGCAAATAACACCTATTTCGAAATTTACTTTGACATTTTTTTCCACTGTCCCGGAATTGTCCCAGACAAAATATATTTGTGTCCCAGTAGGATTTTTTTATGGTCCCCGGGACATCGGGACATCGTTAATTTCGAGCCCAGGATGCAACACCGCGTTGGCCGCTCCACCACCGTAAGCTGTTTGGGGAAAAAAGTTGTTTTGTTTTTTTTGTGTGTCTTTCGAAGCTTTCCCACATCTTTGTCAATGCACTCACTCACATACACTGCCACAAAATGTGTGTAGATACAACAACACATGCATGAATAATATTCATGAACACGTGCCGTCTTATCACTGTACAGGCCCCTTCTCTCTTCCTCTATCTACTCAGTCTCTCTCGCTGTGTCTGTCTCTCTCTGTCTTTCTCACACACACACACACACTCTGCATGTACTTGTAGGTCGAGGTTAGAAATAAGAAATTCACTTAATTTTCTTCACTCTATCCCTTTATTTTTGTCTCTATCTCACTTTCTAATCTCCTTTCAGCCCTCATTTCAAACTTTCTTGTGCCTCTCTGCCCCCTTCTCTCTCTTGTCGTCCCTCCTCTCTCTCTCTCTCTTGTTGTCCCTCCTCTCTCTCTCTTGTCATCCCTCCTCTCTCTTGTCATCCCTCCTCTCTTTTGTCACCCCTCCTCTCTCTTTCTCTCATCATCCCTCCTCTCTCTTTTCATCCCTCCTCTCTCTTTCTCTCTCTCATCCCTCCCCTCTCTCTCTCTCGTTGTCCTTCCTCTCTCTCTCCCTCTTGTCTCTCCTCTCAATTCAATTCAATTCAATTCAATATTTGCTTTATTGGCATGACATACATTTTTGTACATATTGCCAAAGCATGTAAAAAAACAGCACAACACAGCAATGATTGTAATAACAGCAACAACAATAATGATCCTCTCTCTCGTCATTCTCTCTCTCTCTCTCGTCATCCTTCCTCTCTCTCACTTGTCATCCCTCCTCTCTCTCTCGTCATCCTCTCTCTCTCTGTCTGTCTCGCGTCCTTCCTCTCTCTTGTCATCCTCTCTCTCTCTCGTCATCCTTCCCCTCTCTCTCACACACGTCATCCCTCCTCTCTCTCTCGTCCCTCCTATCTTTCTCGTTGTCCCTCCTCTCTCTCAAATTCAAATTCAGATTCAAATTCAAATGGCTTTATTGGCATGACGTAACAATGCACATATTGATAAAACAAGTGTCCAAACATTGAAGAAAAAAAAAGCCAAACATCAGTTGGAAAACACCATTGAAAACAAACACACTACAGCAAAGAAACATGATACAAAACAAAAGAACATACTGTCATCGAATATGGCAGCAACAACGTGTGTCAGGTGACTGTCACTCACTGTCCCTCACTTTATTGCAGGCAGCAACATAGACTGCTGCTAACTTACACTCACTGCCCCTCACTTTATTGCAGGCAGCAACATAGACTGCTGCTAACTTACACTCACTGCCCCTCACTTTATGGCAGGCAGCAACATAGACTGCTGCTAACTTACACTCACTGTCCCTCGCTTTATGGCAGGCAGCAACATAGACTGCTGCTAACTTACACTCACTGTCCCTCGCTTTATGGCAGGCAGCAACATAGACTGCTGCTAACTTACACTCACTGCCCCTCACTTTATGGCAGGCAACAACATAGACTGCTGCTAACTTACACTCACTGCCCCTCACTTAATGGTAGGCAGCAACATAGACTGCTGCTAACTTACACTCACTGCCCCTCACTTTATGGCAGGCAACAACATAGACTGCTGCTAACTTACACTCACTGCCCCTTACTTAATGGTAGGCAGCAACATAGACTGCTGCTAACTTACACTCACTGCCCCTCACTTTATGGCAGGCAGCAACATAGACTGCTGCTAACTTACACTCACTGTCCCTCGCTTTATGGCAGGCAGCAACATAGACTGCTGCTAACTTACACTCACTGCCCCTCACTTTATGGCAGGCAACAACATAGACTGCTGCTAACTTACACTCACTGCCCCTCACTTTATGGCAGGCAACAACATAGACTGCTGCTAACTTACACTCACTGCCCCTCACTTTATGGCAGGCAACAACATAGACTGCTGCTAACTTACACTCACTGTCCCTCACTTAATGGTAGGCAGCAACATAGACTGCTGCTAACTTACACTCACTGTCCCTCGCTTTATGGCAGGCAGCAACATAGACTGCTGCTAACTTACACTCACTGCCCCTCACTTTATGGCAGGCAGCAACATAGACTGCTGCTAACTTACACTCACTGTCCCTCGCTTTATGGCAGGCAGCAACATAGACTGCTGCTAACTGACAGCTCTTTGGGTCTTCCCCCTAGTAGGACTGGTAGTTTTTCTTCATCTGGTAGGTTTAGAAAACCTTTTGTTATTAATTGTTTAAAATGTGCTTCTGGTAGATGTTTATATTGTCCACATGTGGTGAGGAAGTGTAGGTCTGTTTCAGGCTCATGAGGTGCAGCGACAGCACAGCCTTTGCTCTGCGGGGAGCCAGGTTTTCCTGTGTCTCCCCTTTTCAATAGCAAGGCTGTGCTCACTCAGTCTGCATACAGTCAAGGTTCTTCTGAGTTGTTGATCAGTTTGGTTTGTGTTTGCTAATGAGTGATGTAGTTTTGTTTTAGCTGTTTGGTAATTTGATTGAGTCTGATTGGTGATGTGTTCTGTTTCTGAGGTGTGTTAATGGAGCAGGTTTGTGCTCTCAGCCTCAGGACCAGTTGGGTAAGGGGGTTCCTGGTACTACTCAGCTCTTGGCATTGCAGGACTTGGTGATGATGCGAGAGGGGGTCACTTAGTTTTAGATGTGTCCAAAAGTTAATTGCTCTTTTTTGTATTTGTAGTATTAGTGGGTATTGGCCTAATTCTGCCCTGTATGCATTGTTTGTAGCTTTCCTCTGGGCATGTAGGAGGATCTTGCAGAACTCTGCATGCAGGGTCTCAGTGGGGTGTTTATCCCACTGAGTAAAGTCTTGCTTTGTAAGTGGACCCCACACCTCACTGCCACAGAGTGCAATTGGTTCAATAACACGCTCAGTTAATTTTAACCAAATTCTAACTGGTATTTCTGTTTGTATATTATGTTTATGGCATAGAAAGCCCGGCGTGCTTTCCCTCTCATCTCATGATCTCTCTCTCTCTCTCTCATCCCTCCTCTCGCTCTCTCTGTTGTCCCCCCCCCTCTCTTGCTCTATCTTGTCAACCCTCCTCTCTCTCCCTCTCGCTGTCCCTTCTCTCTCTCTCTATCATCCGTCCTCTCTCTCACTCTCTTGTCGTCCCTCCTCTCTCTCCCTCTCGCTGCCACCCCTCTCTCTCTCTCTCTCTCTCTCTCTCTCTCTCTCTCTCTCTCTCTCTCTCTCTCTCTCTCCTACAGTATTTGCTATGGGCGCCCCAGCAGGGGTTGTGGCCTATTTTCTCTTACCCAGTGTTCCAGCGTCACTCTTGCTTTTAACACTCCCCTCTTGAATTTTATCAATTGAATTCAGTTTTCACCTTCGGGAACACCTCCGATGGTGAAAAGTGCCCAAGGCGTTGCCTCAGCATCATTCTTTAATCTCATAGGGAATGTGTCATTGTCACTGAAAGTGTTTATGATGGGGTCTTTCACTTTGTCGCCCATTGCTGGAACACTGCTAGCGACGTTACTCCCATATTGGTGTCATCACCATTATCATCTGACCCCTGGGCTCAGACATCCATAATGTGCTTCTTCTATATATATCTGTGTTACGAACCCTGTGTGTACCACAGTGTCCTTATAAACCTGTCGGGCATCTTGTTTAACTGTAGTTAAGAGAAAAATACTCTGAGACAGCAGTCACTGCACCGAGTCCTTTCTGTTTGCTTTTCATCCCAAACACTTTTGTTAGACACCCAGCGTCGTTCATAGCTGCCAGTCTGTTTTGAAAAACACATTTGGCAGAACAGGAAGCTCAAAGTGGGTAGTGAAATATAGGGATGTACAAGTGACTGACTTGCTGACTGGGGAAAAAAATAAAAGTGTATTTCCCATCCTCGCTTAATCTTCCAACTTTCAGCCTCCTCCTCAGGAACGCCTCAGAGAAGGAAACCTTGCATTAGGAGTATGATGTTCTCTCTCACTCTCTGTACGTCTCTCCTCGTCTTTCTCCCCCCCCCCCCCCCCCGTATTTCCTGGTTCCCTGAAGACACAATGTCAAGGCTTAGTTTAAGCCTGACTATTTCAACACTAGTGGGGGCTATTTTTACCAACATAGTCCACATTCCACCGGCCATACTCCCTACGTGTCTCAGGAATGTGTGTGTGTGGTTTGTACGTCTTTCCGAAATACCTCAGAAATTCCAATGAGGCTGACATCAAGGTTACACACAGGGAGTCATGGTTGGATTGCACAACCACAAGTACACACACACATACACACGTGTGTGCAGCCACACCCGACACAATCATATATGGTAACACACTTTGTTCACTCGAAACCATGCAATCAGGAAAATGGCATAATAACACAATTATTGGACATTCCTCACAAACAGCAGTATAGTGTGTGTGTGTATGTGTGTGTGTGTATTATTATACTAATTTTTACCTTCTTTCATATCTGCCTTTTGTGTTGATAACAATTTAACTAGATATATTCTTGTTTTGTAAAGCACTTTATAACCTTTTTTTGCATTGTTTTCTCGTGTTTGTGTGTGTGTGTGTGTGTGTGTGTGTGTGTGCACATGTGCATGTGTATGTGTGTAGTAGTGGATTCAGCTGAGTTTATGGACATACACGAAGCTCTGCCTATTAGCAGATAAATCCTACTATGACTGCATGCGGGTCCCACTGAAATAGTGGTTTGATTAAAAATGTAGTGTTTCCCCTCTGAGGCAAATATCTGGTGTGTGTGTGTGTGTGTGTGTGTGTGTGTGTGTGTGTGTGTGTGGGTGCGCGTGCATGCGTCCACTCAATGGCATCATCATGCAAATGTACGTGGCTCATGTCCTGCTTCTTTGTGAGGTGTTTGTGTCTGTGTGGGTCCGTGTGTGTTACCATATGAGGGTCATATATGCACTTTTGTTCATAATGTGTGTCCATTGTTGTTTAGGCGGCTTCAGTAGTGTTGCCAGACTGGCAAAGCATTATGGGTTATTTGAGTGCTTTTCTGCTGTGGGGCACAGCGGGGGAGTGGAACACACAGTGAGCTGTGCTGTGCCACTGTGTCACAGGTTCTGTTTCGATGCTCCAGCCCCATAGTTAACCGGGCTGTATAAACTGTGTACGTGTATCTGGACTGTTGGAGCCTGCATTCCTCACCCACATCAGCACCTGTATCAGAAGCTTCAGTGAATCAGTTTAATATGTTTTGTATACAGTGCACCACAAGACCCGTGTTTGCTGCATGTGTGTGTCTGTATGTACAAGTGTGTGTTTTCACATGCCCGTGGGCAACGTAAGGTAAGAATGCAACGTGTTATCCTCCACTGAGGATGTTTACATATAGTGTATAGTACACAGCAAAGCGTGTGTATGTGTGTGCGTGCGTGCGTGCGTGTGAGAGAGAGAGAGTTGAGCAACAGTTCATGTTGCTTTACCAGTATGTTGCACACCACAGAAGATGTCTCTAGTTAAGAAAGGACCAGTTTTCCCACAGGGAGATGCCGGGCCAGGGTAAACTTCCTTACATTTGAATGATTAATCTCCCCGTGGAAACTGCTGTCCCGCTGGGGATTCATCTGTGCTTCTGTGAAATATGTGGTTATCTTGGTTAGCCGGTGGAGATGAGGGAGAGAGTAGCTACCAGAGTTCTCCGGGCCAATGTGTGTTTTCCTTCAGAAATAAGTGTCGTGGAGACGTTAAGATGCTACGCTAATGTGGGTAATTTTATTGATGTTATTGGTTTAACATGAAATAACAAGAAGGCCCATCAAAGCGCACAGTGTCGGCTTGTTAGAGCGAGCTGACTGGAACGGGAAACCGGAGAGTCACAAGTTCAATTCCATCGTGACCACAAACAGTCACGAGCAAGATGCTGAACACGCGACCCACAGTTCACTGATGTAGGCCAGTGGTTCTCAGTCAGATCCTCCAGGGCCCGCAGTACTGCTGTTTTTTTAATTTATTTTTTTATTCTGTCAAATATATTCGCTGGTTGTATCAGTCATCTACTCGGAGGTTAGTTAGACCTGACACAACAGGTGGATATAGTTTAATACCTGACAGAATAGGGGAGCTGCAGTGCTGTGGGTGCACTGATGAGGTGACTCTGCATGCCAGCCTCCATGGGAAAGTAAAGAAAACCTCTCCCGTGTGGATCAACAGATCGGCCTTGAAATTATTTTTCTCACCTCGTATTTATCTTCTAATATGAAGGGGGTAGAAATGCATGAAGACGACAACAATAAACTTGGCCATTCGGAGACTTACGCCGCTGTTGGGTATTTCCTCATTATCTGCCTTTTTGGTGTTGCAAACAATGTGGACAACACTCTTTGTTGCTGCGCTGTGGGGGATGAATGTAAACCTCTACTGTCATTATATTTCGCTGCGCACACTAGTAAAATCACCTGTAATCACATGTTTTCACTGCTCTGGAAATGTGACACTTGTTTCTTTGTGTTGAGATGGGTTCGAGTTGTGTTTTGTTTTATTCTGATCGCAAATAAAACCCACTGAAATAGTGCCGAGCAGAGCAGTCGTAAATGTCTTCCAGAGTCATCCAGATCTAAAGACTCATCAGAAAACTCCCCCATGAGATAGATATAGTGTAACCCTTGCAACAAGATTGCTGACTGTTGCAAATATAGGCCATACTGGAGTCCAGGGCCGCTGCTGGCCATTTGGGTTCCCTAAGCATAATTGCTTTGTGGTGCCCCCCCTCCCCCAAAAAAACAAAAAAAACAAAACACGCACACACAGAACAAATCTTAGTGTAAATAATTAATCAAACAGTTATGTATGCTTAATATTATTATTATTCAAACCTGGTATGATTTACAAAACGTTATATTTTGCATTTACATTCATACAGGAAACGAAAACATGATTAATAGGCTACAACTTAAGCAAGACCTTAAATGCCTTGAGCTAAATAAAACATAATCCATGATTGATCAACTAAGAAAAATGCATGCAACCCTAAATAAAAATTGTTTTGAACAGACAACATTTCAACAGTCTTATAAATACTACTACCATAAAAAAAATCAGAGAAATAGAAACCAAATGTGCAATTTCATTCAGCAACAACTATGTACACAGATAAATAGCGCTAATAGAGCAGAAGCTTCTGTAGTAATAAACTCTTTTGTGCAACTCTACTACTACTACTTCTGCAATAACAAGAGGAACACCAGTACATTTGTGCCTACCAGTAGGCTACGGGATGTCTTCTTAGAGGAAGACGCAGAAGACAGGAAGAAATGGAAACGGATGATCCGCTGTGGCGACCCCTAACGGGAGCAGCCGAAAGTAGTAGTAGTAGGCTACGGGATGTAATTGTTGTGATGTACTACTTAGATACGTCTCTAGAGGGAGCTCACACATTTTTAAAGCTTACAAAGCAACGCTATATACGTAGTTGCCTAACCTACAAACGGATGCAGATAGAATCCAGCTACGAAACGAAAGTTCCGTTTATTATATATCTGCATGTGGCAAGCATGGGGTGCTCTGTAGGTGCCTCTACTATGTGTGCCGTGGGGTGGCGTGCGGGGTTGTCTGGGACCCTCCCTCTGCTTTAGCATATCAAGCATCTGCCCTAACATGTCTGCCATACGGTCGAGGCTGGGCCCATCAGCGGGGAAAGTAGTGGTGAGGTTGCGAGCTGCCGCCGCGGACTGCTGACAAGTTTGGTACAGTATGAACGGAAATGCCTGCTCTTGATTTGGTTTCACGTTGATACTCATCTAGAAACTCTCAGACATCTTTGGCCGTCCAGCAGTTAGCAGGTTTACATTTAAATATGAGTGCTAGGCCTGGATCAGGGCAGTTCCTTATAAACATCAGTGCAACCTCACTGCTGAGATTATGCATTCTTCTGCCCTGTCTCACCAGACACTCGTCTGCTATGTCAGCAGCTCTGTTCACACGCAGCCAATAATCATAAGGCCCCTCGCCATGTCTGGGAAGTGTACTGTAAAAATCTGCAAGTGGAACAGTCGAGTGTGACATCTCATTAAAATGTTGCTTAAGTATGTCATAGATGTGGTCTGGTTGAGTGACATGACCGAGTGGTTGATAGTTGCGTAAGCTGACCCTCACCACCGCTTTGGCTCTGCCCATAAGTCTACACACGATCTCATCTGACTGGTCTGTGTGTGCGATGTTCCTCCTTTTCATGTACATCCCCATCAAATCTGTCCACTCGTGAATGCTACACTTACCTGACCCATCCCCTCTGTAGACTGGAGGTTCCCTGGCGTCAGGTTTCACAATAACATTCACCCGAGTTAAATCTAAGGTTGTGGCCTGAATGTTGGAGGTAGACCCACATCGACCCTTGGAGCACTGGGCTGCCTTACCAAAATCACTCTCAGACAAAAGTCGTGCTGCAACTGATTCACCCACGTTTCCCTATCTCCTCAGCCAACACACCCGTGTCTCTGGCTGTGTACTCTTGGGTGTAGGTGTGCTAAGTGGCTTGTGAATGCTCTGTTCAGCAGCGTATGTGATACCGCGCTCGCTCTTGAGCATCATCAAAATCAACAGTAGCATAATCTGATGTGGGGAGTGTAAAATGTACAGAGGTCCTGGGCCTGGCCCCACCGTGATGTGCACTGGTATCAACACCTTCCGCCGTATCTTAGAAGTGATGTTGTATCTATGGAAGTGTACATATTTAAATATGTTAGAAGCGTTCGCTAAAAAAAAGTTTTTCCACTACTTGGAGAAGGAGGAGTAAAATTACTCTGCTGCAAATCTGTCTTTAAAATGATACGTCTGAGAGAGAACAGGATATGGCGAAATGTGCACTCAGAATAAAATAACTCGCATATCAGCATAACTCGGGAGAACATTCCCACGATGAGATTCCAATAGAGCTGCTAAGCTAGTTGAACTAGTCACAAGAAAAATATGTACAGCATCACACAACTATAATTTTTGGGGGAGGGGGAATAAAAGAGGATTGTAGCTTGGGGTTCAGGTTCTTAAAACACTATGGAGTACCACATCGTACGTGAAGTATCTGGCGATCTGCTGATCAAGACGAGGGGTCACGGCACCAGTGTGACCCCTATATTCTGGTCACGACTCAAAAGCAGAAACCACGCCCACGCAGACACGTCGGGTTCATGCGACAAATGTCCCGTTTATTGATGTCTGGCGACGAGTCAAATAACAGTTGGTCCAGTTCGAGTTACAATATGGATCATATGAGTCGTGCTCCTGCTCCGTCCTCGCCACAAGCGTCACGGAAAGAGAATGATTGCGACGACGACGACAGCCAACTTGAGCCAACCAGTAATAGCCGGGTTATACCAGAAGGGGGCAACATTGTAACTAAACACAAAGAAATAAGACATATCGCAGTAAACGTTTTTTCCCTTGGGAATATAAACTGAATGTTTTGACGAACTTCATACAAATAAATGCAGGTATTTTCCATTCCTGCTGCACAGGAATAACATTATTCCTCTTACCGCATCAGCTGTATACAGGGCTGTGCGCTGTTCTGTCCGAAATGGCTTTTTTGTGTTTCCGAGTTTGTGACGTCAGGGCAGACGCAAACCACAGAGGGGGGCGGGGGGGGGGGCACCATGATTCATGTTATTTCGAGCATTTGTGTATCTGTTATTGCCTACAATGGTCTAATGGTGCCTATTTTAGTTGTGCTTCATCTTAAATTTAATAGTTTTATCATTATGATTATTATGACGATTATTAGGCTGTTTCGGTGCCCCCTGCGGCACTTGGTGCCCTACGCACAGCGCGTGATGCGCCTGTGCGTGGCGGCGGCCCTGCTAGAGTCACAGAATGGTGGTTTAAAAAGAGACTTGGTGCACTATTACTACGACTTAAAGTTGGCTCGGGATGCAAAACGTTTTAACAAGACTTGCTCTCCTAAGGAACCCCCCCCCCCCCCGAAGCACTGTTCCTCTATCTATCTATCTATCTCTCTCTCTCTCTCTCTCTGTCTGTCTGTCTGTCTGTCTGTAGATTTCCTTATCTCTGTCTATCTCACTGTCTTTTTAAAATACACACATACACCACTATCATGTGCCATTTTAGGCAAGCGTCTTGCCTCAGTCATGTGCTCTTTATTTGGCTCACCGCCAGATCTTTCCACTGTTGTGTGTGTGTGTGCGTGCGTGTGTGTGTGTGAAGGAGGGCACGGGAGAGAGAGAGTGTAAGTGTAAATGAGAGTGGGCAGAAAAATGGGCGTGCAACGCAATACAGCTTCTGTGGTGGGAAACTCAGTATGTCTATGTAGCTTTCCATGTAAGCGTAGCAAGCTAGGTCACAACCTCAGTATCCTGTAGGTAACTCTCACACACCTACACTTAAACATATTAAGGTCTGTTTAAAATCTGTACGATGAAGAGCCTGTAAATGCTCATTTGAATTCCCCCCAATGTTGTGTATATAGCCTTAATGGAAGTCTCCCCTCATGTCATTGTTTGCCGTTCAGACCTGCCACCACAGCGAGCGCCATGTGAAGTTAATAGGCCTACTTATTGACAAACTTCTTCTGTCTGTCAGCTGGATGCTATGGAAAAGAAAGGAATACGTGACTTTTTTTATTTTTTCACAGTTCCACTTAAGGATGGATCTGTCATACCGCTGTAGGCAGGCATAACTGTGTGGCTAAACTGTGTGGTGGTGATTCAAATTCTTATTTTTCACTTTGCTCCATGTCAGGGGAGCGCGTCACCCTCAGCCCGCAGAGTACATGCAGTGGGTAGTTTGACACTGGAAACCCAACATTTTGAGACTTGTAATTTCTCTCAGCTATACTAAGAGCACATTGCTGCTAGTTTGGTTGCCACCTAGTGGTGAAAAGTTAACACTGAGCAGAAAATCAGCTTTTCCCCCGCATTCATCCACTCCCCCAGTTTGACATTTATTTCACCCTGGAGGTTTGGGTTTCATCATTCGAGTCAAGATGTAGAATTATTTAAACATGGCTGTTCGAATGTTGGCGGGAAACTCTGCGATGATGAAATGTCTGACTTTTAATAGATTTTTAATTTCCTATACGGTCTGAACTACAACCCTCAGATCCTCAGAACCCTTACTTTAGAAACTTCAAGTTGAAGACTTTTATATGAGCCTATTTAGACATATTTGTCTTTCTTCACATTAGGAAATCGTGTTTAGTGTGAAGGAAATAGATTTTTCCCTTTTACATCAACAGAAAATACTTGGAATATTGCAACAACACGTTGAGTATTGCCTGGTTGCTGGTTACCAGGTGTGTGAATACTGTATGGTAGACATTCACTACCTGTAGATTTTCTATTGTCTTTTTTTTTAAATTTTTTACTCTGTACAAAGATACTTTTGATACTTCCAAAGATATCAATTTCCTTAATCCATTTACTCCTTTATACTTTTAATATTCTTGGATATACAAGTTATTTTATGTTCCTTATGTCCAAATTACTCCTTTGTGCAAACTTGCTTGGTAAACAAAAACATGAGTTAAATCAGAGATGACAATTTGTAGCACTTTAAAGAATTCATTCCTTCCTTTTCTCCGTCTCACACCCTTTCACTCTTGTGTCCTTCTGCCTCTGTCTGTCCTTCTCCAGTTCCCAGGCAGAGGGTGATGTTAAGGAGGAGATCCTACAGCCCCCTGAGCCTCACCCAGTGCCCCCCATCCTCACCCCGTCTCCCCCTTCGGCTTTCCCCACAGTCACAAACGTACGGCAAGACAATGACCGCTACCACCCCAAGCCTGTCATACACGTCCTGGCCTCCGGACAGCACAGCCTAACACAGGTAAAGCTGAGATAGTTTGAATATGTGTAATGGTTAGGGTTCCCATGCACCCTGGAAAACCTGGAAATTCAGGGAGCTTTCACACTAGGGATCCGGGCCCGGACCCGACCCCACTTGACCCCAAAGTCCAGTTCGCCCGGGTCCAACTGGAAAGGTGGTCTCAAGTGGTTCATGTGTACTTGGGTACGGTTCGCATCAGTTGTGAAAACAACTGTACCAAAACACGGAAGTGGACTGCTATGCTACAAAGGCATTTCTCAACGCCGTCTGTCTCCTCTGAAGTTTGCGTGTGAGTGTAGCACATGTTGAAGATACACAAGTTTACTCGGGTGCAGAACAACATTACTGATGTGAAAGCTGACCAGCAGGGTGGGGGCAATTGTACTCAGGCATGGTCCGAAGTAATCGTACCTAAAGTGAAAACGCCCTTAAATGACTAATGTTCAAGTCATGGCTGCACCTAGAAAGTGATTAAATTGATCAAATGTCCTGGAAATATTATTGATGTCATGGAAAATAGTTTTAAAATATTTTTACACTCCAAAACGGCAATATATTTAGCAATTTTCAGCACAGATCTTATCTTTTTAGCCGCTGTGATAACACATCAGTGCTTGAAGTTTGGGCAGTCCATTTGGAGACTGTTGAGGCTTCCACTGATCGTTAGTATTGAATAATATGATGTTCTGTGAGCAATGGCTGTCATGTATGTCTAAGTAAAAGTCATGGAAATGTCTTCAAATAGTCCTGGAAAATGGTTTCCTAAAAAGAATGGGAACTCTGACATATCAATATCAAATGTTAATTTTTGCTGGGATAGGCTCCAGCGTCCCCGCGACCCTGACAGCAGGATAAGCAGTTTGGATAATGGATGGATGGATGTTAATTTTTGTATGTGTATATGTTATGTAAAATTTATTGTTGAATTTCCTGCATTTCTGGCAATTGCTCTGCACAATTGTATGCTTAATAATTTATCTTAAATGATGAAATTGTGGAAGATATATGAATGTAAAAGGTTTTGGTTTATGTCTTTTCTCTTCTCTTCTCTTCTCGTCTCGTCTCGTCTCGTCTCGTCTCTCCCAGAATCAAGTGGACAAACAACTGAGTCCGCAACAGAACCAATCAGAACCGAGCTCAAAACAGCAAATCAGTCCCTCGGAGCAGAAAGGCCAGAATCCACCCAGCCAAAAAGAGCTTACCCAAACCCAGGTTGCAAATACAGATCTCAACGAGAACTATAACAGCAAATTGTCTTTGACATCAGAACCTGGTCCAACCCAATCGCCCTCCTCCTCCCCCCTCTCCCCGGCTCTGGAAGCTTCTGGCGTTCCACGGATTGAGAGGAAGCTGAGCATTGAGATTAAGAAGGTTCCGTTGCAGGAGGGACCTCGCAGCTTTGATACCTCCTCCTCCACGGGAGTGGGATGTGGGCTCAGCACTGGTTCAGCCAATAGTGCGGGTGTGCTGCAACGATGCCATGCCTTCAAGGCCCGCTCTGGCCAATCCCTGCTGACTTCCAGCTCCTCACTGTCGGAGGATTCTGGCACGGAGGGAGGAGGAGGGGTGGGTAGTGGGGGGAGTCAAGCGGACGCTGGCCTCCCTTCCAGACCCAACCATCTCCCCTTGAAAGGCGGAGAGAGGGGGGAGGCTCAGGCAGGGGACAAAGGAGAGGCGAAGGCAGGCCATGCTGCATGGGCACAGCCCAGCAGCAGCCCAGAAAAACATCTCCCCAAGACCTCGTCATCTTCCTCCTCCTCAGACCGTGTCGCTCCCTCCTCCTCCTCCTGCTCATCTCACCTCTCCTCCACATCCTCCTCCTCCTCCTCCTCCACTCCTGTTAGGACTGCCCTGAGTTTCACCAACCCCCTGCACTCCGACAACTCTGACGAAGAGGGCGACAGAGAGATGTCTGGAGGGAGGGGGAGTTATCAGCATTCTAGTGTATCCACGGCAACCGCCACGGTAACCGCGGTACCCCACCACAGGGACCAGCAGCAGCAGCAGCAGCAGCAGCAGCCCAGGAAGGTGTTGCCCATGTCCATCGCCGGGACAACCTCTCCGTCGCCCACAGCGACCACAGCAAGTACGGCTCTTAATTACACATTTGCGATAATCTTGACGCACAAATTCATTAGCTAATTGAACCTACTAAAATCAGTAGCTGACAAGATATTGAACAGATTCACAGGAAAAGTAGTCAAGTAAAAATGGAGGTGATGTTTTAATAATCTGGAAAATTAATGCAAAACCAAACACTTTTTCAGGTTAACTGACTCAAGCCCAGTTCATTCCTAATGACTCCAGCGGCGCTTACTTAACGTCCATGTTTTAGTGGCAGTAAGAGCGAGTCTGACATTTGAACCAAACTCTGCCTCTTCTGTCTACACACGCTCACACATATGCACATAAACACAAGAGGGTAGAGTCATTCTCTGGGTGAGTAAGGAGACAGTTTGAGACCTCAGACAGACCACACAGTAATGACGGGCTGTGTCTGTTGACACAAATAGATGTGCACGTGCACACGTACACATGCAAACACAGACTCAAACATAAATGAAGCCCACTTTTACTACAATGTTGTCTGGTAATTTATAGTGCACAAGACAGACAGAGACAAACAGAGACAGGGAGAAGACGAGTCTGACAAAAAAACAAAACAAGGGAAGCGGAGTGAAAAGAAAGAATGTGTAAAAGCCATTCAGAAAAAAAAAAGAAAATTGTTGAGGACAGAGGAAAAAATTGAGACAGGCTGTTGGTGCAGCAGACAGAGGGACAGAAACAGGATGAGAGACAAAGATTCCACTGAGCCTGACAGAAAATATGACTGGATGACTAATTGGTTGGTTTGTGTGGAATGCTGCAAATGTAACAAGCAAACATCTGTCAAAACAATTGTACTCGGTGTGTGTGTGTGTGTGTGTGTGTGTGTGTGTGTGTGTGTCTGTGTGTGTGTGTGTGTGTGTGTGTGAGTGTGTGTGTGTGTGTGTGTGTGTGTGTGTGTGAGAGAGAGAGAGAGAGAGCGTGTGAGTGTGTGAGATTTGCTGAATCATTAAATGAGTGAAAGGTCTGGCATCTGTGTGTGCATTTCGCTATCTTCATACATGCATTTTGTGTGTGTGTGCGTATGTGTGTGTGTGTGTGTGCGGAGAAGTCATAATGTGTGTGCGCATGTTGAATGGTGGTGGAACAATACTGCATGACACTGGCCTATACAATTCCTATATCAGATGACTTCATGCACGATGGTTTGAAAAGATCTTGAGCTAGCAAACGGTGTCAGACTGTGTTGTGTTATGCATCAGAATGGCCTTACAATCACGAAGCAACGTTGCGGTGAGGTTGTGATCTGTTGGGGTGGAAGAGATGAAATCTCCCCCATAGATTGTAAGATCAACAGCCCCGACTGAGGCACCTTCTTGCTGTTGAATTTGACTTGGCTTGGAATGGCATTAATCTTGGAATGGAAAGAAACTCGAGTAAAACGGAAGTTAACTCTGTTTCAAATAGTTGAGTGAAAGTATTAATTGTGCTTGATTGCTGTTATGTGGCCCGTAATGTTTACTTCCAATCAAAACTGTGTATCTTGCAACACTGGGAGGGGGAAAAGCCATGTTTATGCAACAAAAAACTAGATTTGCAGTTCTGAGACTGCATCCCAAAGGGCTCCACAGTTCTGAAACTTCATAATTTAATGCAGACCTTGGTCAAATAGTCTTTGAACAGGTGTTTTGTTTGTTTTTTTCTATCAACATCATTAAGAAAGCTTTTTTTCCCCGCCACAAAGGACGATATGGCGAGCATGAGAGAAAATTGCTAGTCATAGGAGGGTATCATAAAATCAATAATATTTCTTGTTGCTTGACAGTTGACCTGACACCACTGGATTTGTTGTGATGAGGCAACCTTCTTGGCCAAGGTTAGATTCGAGTAGTTACATAGCAGTCACCATATTTCAAGCTGGGAAGTTTTTTAAATGACCATAGAGAATACAGACTTTTTTTTAATGGGATATTTTTACAATAACTTTAGCTTTGTTGGTATGTTTTATTGAAAACCAAGGATACTGCGAGCTGTGCCACTTGTTTTTAATGAGCGCCGCTAACAATACTAATCTATTGGTGGGATATCGGGAGGAGCGCGGGCGTGTTGCATCATTTAATGGTTTCTGTTAAATAATAAAGATAACAACTGAGATTGTCAAGGTATCCCAAAGAGGTTCTTGCATTACAAATCAAGCACATCTTGAATACTTTCAGTATTTGAAACCGCCTTTCAGTTTCTTAAAGTCCTGATGTGGAATTGTTTTTTGGGGGTTTGATTTTTTTTTTTTTTTAACCTGCTTAACTGTCAAACAAATGATCTGTCTGGGCTGCGGTGGCACTTTGTGATTGGTTGAGAAGCCAATATCTGCTATGTTGATTGGTTGCGTAAACTAATTGACTGCTTTGTGAGCACTACTTTGTTTGGCTACCTGTAGCTAATGACTGCTTTTTTGATTGGCTTATAAAATGCTTGTTTTATTGGTTGTGGTATGGCACTTTGTGGCAAAGTCATATATTGTTGCTGTTGTGTGAAATCCTTGTGACCTTTTCTGCACAAATGTAAAGAGATCATATAAGTATATAAAACACGTTTCTTACTGTTTCTTTGTCATTTGACGTTTTGAAGATAAAAGGTCCTCAACCAGTCGTGATGATATGATTTTGAATGATATTGGCGTGCGCTCTCACATGGTTGTGGTAGCGCCACCTGCTGACCTCCATGGTGAATGGTGAATGGGTGTACCTGTGGCTGCTGCCCTCTGACACTGTGTTACCTGAATCCGCTGAAATCCAGATCAAGAATTTCTTTGATTCCTCATTTCTTGTTCCCCTTTAATCCCTCTCAGATCTGCAGAGGGCGGTATTCGTAAAGGTCAGGACAAAAGAGTACCCTTTCAAGGGAATACGGCCTTCAACTGGGATGGAGATTGGCGAGAAAGCACTCTTTGGACAAGATAAATTCAACTAGAGAATGTACGGTAGTGTAATTATTACCAACCCTTGTCCATGAGTTAAGTCCTTTTTGAATTGGCCGTCCAGGCAATTTTTAACCGATTGAGTGCAGCGATATTAACAACTGGCCACTTCTAACTGTTGTTATTTGGGATGCATATTAGTTGCATTAAGTGATTAGTACATAACATGGAAATTAAGGACGCCTAGTCACTTCCATCGCCATAATTTTGAGTTGGATTTAAGAGTTCTTCTATCCAATTCAAAGTGGTCACTTGACATTAAAGATCCTCCCTGTTAATTTTCCAATCTGACATTGTCCTGAAACTAATCCTGTCTGAACAGGGCTTAAGATGAAATCAGCTTGGATAACATTGTGGGTTTTAAGGACAAAATGCATTGTGCCAAGATAATATTTCTGGCTCTGTTGCTTATCGACAGTGTCTTGAAATGCTACCCATGATGCATGGAGTTCAATAAAGTATCTCACATATCCATTTGTGAGTCTAAGGGTGGTGATGAACAGGGCCATTTTTGCCAATACTAACCTAATGTTTCTTATTGATATAGGAACATTTTTTAAATTGATATTTGACCTGGCATCTCTGTTGCCAAATGTCAGAAGTGTTGGCCATCCACCCAAGAAAAGTTAACTGCCAAAAATTACATACTGTATTTCCATTCATATAGTCAAGGGGGCAAGAAATCAAGGAATCCTGGAAACGTTTGTCTTGAAATATCGATTGAGTGTTTCGCTTGACTGCTAGTCTCTATCTCTCTCTATCTCACCGGTCAGTTATTAACGGTGGTTCTTATTTGACCTTTGACCCAGACTGCTGGGACAGCGACGACTCCCCTCCCCCCCTCCCTGAGAGAACCCCCGAGTCCTTCATACTGGCCACAGGTGCGTTTCTATTGGTCAAGGTACACAAGTGCATGATTCCTGTTGGTGAAGGTCCTCAGAACTACTTCCTGGATGGTAGCACAGGTGTGTTTTTCACTGGGCCAAAATCCAGAAGACAGGAAAGTGCCATTGGTCAGTTCCCAAACAGGTAAACGATGAATAAAAACGAATAAGCCGAGAAGAAGGAGTCTCCATGAGTATCCAAAATCAAAATTAAAGAGGCATCCCAACTCCCTGGTCAGTAGTTGATTACAGTGCTTCAAGTAAGTGGTAAGTTGTGATGTATTTGTAAGAAGAAGGAAAAAAAAAACTCATGCAAAGTGGTGTGAACAAAAGCAACGAGCAAAGTTTGGTTTCACACATTGAGTGGCTCCAGACTAGAACTGAAATAGTTGGAGTCATGAGTTGGAAAGCGAAGAAGACACATTTACCGCTTAGGCTTTTAGCATGCATTCTTATCAAGAACAAATCATTGAGTAGGTAGGTCTTGATATTGGGACATTGCTCATGGCTGTTGATGGAGACAAAAAAAACAAAAAACAAAACAAAAACAATGTAGATCAAACCTGCAACCTTTTTGTTACGGGAATGTCTCTGTAAGCACACAGCCCAACCTCCCTCCTGTGGTGTTCTCTTCACTGCTGGCCTCTGTAGCGGGGAGGTGAAACTGTCAAGCCACACTAATACGTGCAAGCATGACAAGAAGATAGTTCTATACAGATCTGTCAAAAAACAAACACCTGTGCTGCTCAAATCTTTTATACATTTTCTGATTCTAGAGGGTGCCAGTGGCAGCACTTCAGATCTGCCAGACCCACCACATTTTATGTTCTGCTCAAAAGCAGCAGAACATTTATTGAGGAAAGCATGGAGACATAGAGGGTTAATGTTGTGGCTTACATTACACAGGAGCAAACGAGATCAGTGTTAAAAATATTAGGGCCTCTGCCGACATTAAGTTGCATCACTGTTTTGGCACCTTCCTTATTTTTGGTGACCCAAATATTCCCTCACCTGTAACCTCTCCGTGTGTAACCTCCCTTTCCTTGCGAAAAGGGGATCAAATGGTTTGAATTAATGAGGGTTCATAACTTCCTTATGGATCCACCCGCTCTCTATGTTTCACAGAAATTGTGGTTTGCTTTTGTACTCCCGTGTACACAACCCCACATTCCTTTTTTTGACCGCCATTTAGTGGTGGATTAGAAGGAGATGGAAAAGAGGAAGGAGGGGGCAGAGTTGAAGTGAGAGCAGCATTAAAAAGGAATCAAAAATAGAAAGGATCTTGTGTGTGTTCGTGAGTGTACGTTTCTGCAGGTGTGTGTGTGTGTGTGTGTGTGTGTGTCCTGGCAGATTGTTCATGTTGTTTTGTGGTGGTATCAGTTTCCTTCTGCCCTTTCATTCATCATTTTGCTTTTTGTGTCAGACCCGTTGGAAGTGAAGACCTCAGCCTCAGCTGAATGGACCAGCCCACATGGAGGTAGGTGTGTGTGTGTGTGTGTGTGTGTGTGTGTGTGTGTGTGTGTGTGTGTGTGTGTCTGTCTGTCTGTCTGTCTGTCTGTCTGTCTGTCTGTAAGATTTTGTTTAGTGCACCTGAATATCAAATCTATTAAAGACAGCAAGATGAAAACAAACAGTACAGCGTTTCAGTAGTAGGAAGGAAGAAAGCGACAGATAGCATGTCTAAAAAGTGATAGTATGTCTTTGTATGTGTTGTGTATATATATGTATACTTGTGCATGTAAGGATTGTGTGATGATCACAACAGTAAACCTGTTACTTTGAGTGTGAGAGAGAAGGAAAGAGAGAATAAAATACCAGCGATATATTCCAGTAACATCTCTCTCTCTCTCTCTCTCTCTCTCTCTCTCTCTCTCTCTCTCTCTCTCTCTCTCTCTCTCTCTCTCTCTCTCTCTCTCTCTCTCTCTCTCTCCATGTAGACATGTCAGAGTGCAGTAAAAGGCCATCGCCTTCCACTGATCCTTTGTCTGCTGACGTCACAGCAACAGACAGCAAAGCAGACCTTGGTGGGTGAGTTCAAACACACACTTTTAAGGCTTTGACCACAGGTATAGATATTTTTCTAAACGGATATTTTCCTGACATAAAAAAAAATCCGTCCACACAATCTTCGTTTTACAAAATATCTCTTTACAGAAAGCAAAAACGACTACAAACGCTCAAACATACATGCCAGGCCAGTAGGTGGCGATAAAGTCTATAGCAATGATACGTCAAATACCAGCGAAGATCATTCTGAGTATACGTAGTGAGCTTATTTTCCTTTGGCGGTGGTGATTTGAAAATAAAAACAATAGTAGCGAATGATTATTATTTTATTTCTAGGTATTTGACATCTGTTTCTTCACATGTATTTATGTAATGCCTGTACGGCACACGGTCCAATGTGCTATGGCGAATCCGCCATTGTTGTTGTTTCAGCTGCACGCTCATTACACAAAGCAACGGTGGGCATGCGCGAATTGTGTGACGTCGTTTCTCAAACGCTCCGTTTTAAACGTACAGACGGATGCACAGAAACCGGAGTTTTAAAAATCTGCGCTTCAGAAGGAGTTTTGAAAAAATCTCAGTTTTGGTAACCTAAAACGCGGTTTGCGTGTGGATGAGAGGCCAAAACGTAGAGGATTTCGCAAAATGTCCGTATTAGTGTGGACAAGGCGTTACTCACCCCCCCCCCTCGCTATTTCTCTCGTTTGTTACAGCCTCTTACCAGAGGATCACGTCAGATAACCACAGACAACATTGAATGTCAGATCCTTTGTCCAGTTTGTAATTAATTATACACATCAGTTGAGTCTTTTCATTTTAATGTCTCAGTGTAATGTCATTCATCCTCCCTGTGGAAGTCACAGTACAAGCTAGTTCTTGTTAGCAGCAAATCTCATTAAATCATAGGATTAAACATCTCCGCCCATCTCACGCCCCTTCAAGTCTTCACTGTGTCAGGTTAATACAAATGGGGCAGGATATCAGAATATGATCATGAATATGATGTGAAAAACAGAAAATGATCCCTGGTGACCGAGACTAACCCTACAAGACTTTTTTCTCTTTTATTTTCTCAAGGAAAAACCTTTTGGTGTATTTTCCATTTATGTAAAGAGAAATAGACCCAATCCAGATTTCTCTTTTTCCTTTCCTTTGTAGGATTCGGTAACCGCTGCATTCAGCCTAAAGGCCCCCAAGATCCCCCTGTGGAGTGGACATGATGTAGTGGTCCATCCATCCACCTACTGGTCCCCTCTCACATTACCACCAGGAGATGGACTTCTCTAATCCCACCTGGTCGATCCAACGCCAAGGCTACAGATGCTACATAAATAGCACATTTTTACATAGAAACACCCTATGTAAATCTGTGTCAACACCTGATCCAATTTAAGTTACCTATCTCCTCCACGTCCTCCAGTCCTCCTTCCGGACCCTCCATCAAAGTGCCGCTGTGCAGAGGAGACGAACACTGATTGGACAAATGATTTGCCTGGCCTGGTCCCACCTCTACCTTTTCAGATTCCTGATGTTAGGGTTTTTCTAGACACTGACCTCAGATCAATTTGACAATTTCCCCACTAATGGTAAAAGGATATTTCCTGTTTTGTTTTTCATATTTACATGATTCTTTGACAAGCGGGCTGTCTAAGAATCAGGTAAAACTCACTCATTGTGTTGTACTCAAATGAAGTTATAAAAATGTTTGCGTTCAGTCGACAGAAGTAGGAGGCGCTGCCTTCAAGTAGTGAGTTTGCAGAAATGAACAGGGACCACGTTGCAAAAAAAAAAAAACAAAGCTGCAAGTTTTTCTACAGAAAAATCTAGCTGGGCAAATACTTATCACTGCAGGAACCTACAGGAATATGTTGCGTTGATTTTAATGAACAAAAGCTTTACTTTATTTCATGCCAACTGATGAAAAATGTAACCTTTTATTAGGGCATTCACATCTACTGCATTTTAGTAGTCCGAAAAAGTAGTTGATTAATCGCGGGAGATATATATATTTTCCCCCCTTAACAACGATCAGTTCTCTTCAAAATGGTCTCAAATACAACCAGTTAAGGTTTAAACAATGTAGGTGGGACCAACCTGGGGGTCGGTGAAATAGTCCTCGATTGGCTCTAAGACACTGTTTACAAATGAGCCGCAATGTGATTGGTCTGCACCCCCAGCGAGCCTGTCTGGGCTGAAGATATTCTATTTGACTGCAATAACAACGCGACTGTGACCGTATTCTGGCGACTTTCAGCCGACGGCAGCTGTTGAAATGCCTTAAATTATCTTAGATTGAATGTTCAACACAGTATTGAAGGTTCAATACAGTATATATTTGTCTGGTCCCTTTTGTCCTACATTATGTAAATTAAATGGTGTTGCCAACAAGAAGTATTCACATTTCTCAAAGTTACTTTTAACATGGGGGGGGGAAACAGATTAGCAGAGCAGCTAGCATCTAATGAGGAATTTGACATTACAGGTTAAATGACTGAATATGAGCCATTTTCCGATTGGGGATAACGGTATAAAATACAGCTGCGGCTTGTTTCCCACATTATAAGAAACATGAGAAGTGAACGAGTCTTGCAGAGCACAATTTAACTTACACAAATGGTTAGTGTAGATATTAAACACGGATGAATGTATTTAAAATGGATTAAAGTAAAATTAAAGGCTTTTAGGATGACACTAAGTGTTCTGTTTGTGTTTTCAACAGCAGCCGTCACTAAAGTCATCAGTTAACATGGTCACTCGTTAAACCGAAACACAGGGATAGCGGGAGTCTTTCCTTCACTAGATACCTTAAATTCTTTTTATTTAACGTAGCATAATGTAGAAAATTATTGTTTATTTGACATGGCATAACGTGCATGATCTTTCCAACAAATCTATGTTGGAACCACAGCGCCCCCAGCTGCGTATCTGCTGTAGATTGCATTGCTTTATTACTGCACAGTGGTAAAACCACAGATGTACAATTAGTCTACAACTATGCACGGTGTCGACTAGTGCTTTTGATAGTCGACTGTTCTGTGAAACTCCTACCTTTTATCTTGAACTAAAACAGGAATTATCCTTCATGAGTGAAGTAGCTTTGGGGAGCTGATTGTTGGTCTGCTCCGAGGATTATATTAACTCCCGCTTTCTGCCTCTCTCTGCTGAATGAATGAGCAACAATCTTTGAAAACAAACCTAGATAATCGATAACCCACGATGCAACCTTTGCTGCTGGGTATGTACAGGTTGCCAGGGTTTTCTCTCTCTCTCTCTCTCTCTCTCTCTCTCTCTCTCTCTCTCTCTCTCTCTCTCTCTCTCTCTCTCTCTCTCTCTGTCCCCCGCTCTCTCGCTCTGTCCCCGCTGGTGCTACATTTCCAATGTTCGGCATAGAAACAGAATGACTAGAGCTGTCTGTTGCCAACCTTTCACCATTCCCTTGACTCCTTCATAGCTGCAGTCATGTCTTCTAGTACCTTCTAATTCTATGCCGGCCCTCTCTTTTCACCAGAGCCATAGTTGACATAGCTGGTCAATGCAAGTATCAATGGTGGCCATATTAGCTTCATAGTCCCGCTCTATAGTAGCTGTTGCTTAGTAGCTGTTGATTCAATGCCAGCAGGCCTGTAGAATGTCAGCGTCTCACATGCAATGTTACTCAAGCCATTGTTAGATATTTGAAACACGTTGGCAACTTAGGAATAGGAGGACACAACACGGTGCCCAAAGTGTAACCTGTTGTAATAATAGCAATTTGTCGATAACATCTTTTGGAAATTCTTTCATTGCAGATTTGAGACAAGTAATATAATTGGACAAAGACTCATTCAAGCTGTGTCGATTATCAAGGCAACAATTGTCAAATGGGATTGGTTGCTATGTTAGCATTTGTATTTTTCCAGACTTTTGTCCTGTGCTTATATTGATGCGACAGCCCTAAATACAGTTCCTGGGGCGGGGGGGGGGGGACTGTCCCGCTTTTCCAGATCCATATCACAAATGGGTGCAAATGACTTGAAACTCTTGGTAGTAATAACTAAACTCTGTCTGTGACTCTGGCCTTCACTGCTGGGACCATGAGCCTGCCTTACTCCACTTCTCAGAGAAGACAGCCAATGACACTCCCCCTTAATTCTTTTCCTCCCTTCTGTTCAGTTCTGTTCCCCTATATTTGGCTCTATTGCTTTTTTTTTCCTTCCTGTCCCTGACCTTTCTCTAATCAAACTCTTAACTCTCCTCTCTGTTTTCGTTTCCTCATTTTTGCTCCACGTTTCCATTCCGCGTTTCTGTTTTCGTTTCCGCAGTGTAAACGAGGCCTTCGGACAGGGGACCGTACACGAGCCCATCCTGAGTTATTTTAAACAGTCGCAGAAGGTTAACCATGGTAAACCCGGGCCAGCCTCACTCATTCTGATGGAGAACACTGTACATCCTGTGAAACGGCACAATCTCATTTGTCTTCTGTTAACGAGTGCACGCGACACTTGAAGTGAAAGTCTTCAGGTAATGAGATTTTTGAAATATTTCTGATTAAACTGAAACCAACTGAAAAATTTACCCTTTCAAAAGGTGTGATTTAGCAGTCTTTTTGTGATATGAAACTACACTGAGCACCTACAGTACACGGTTAAACCCCGGCTAGGGGTTTTAAGGGAAGGGGAACATGAGAACATGTTTGTAGGTTTATCAAGTGGGCTTCTCTCTCCCCCCGTATATGTATTTGTTGAATTAATCCTGCAACACATCCGGGAAGCGCAGAGGTGATGTCTAGTTTCTCTGAACAATCTGCTTCCACACGCTGGACTTCATTTGATGGTTTCATCAGTGAAACTTACTTTTACCTGTTTCCGTATGTGTAGAGACTCCAAAAATAAAAACAAAAAAAACACGACAAAACAGGACGGCAATGACTAGGAACCCAGGACTACTGTTATCTCCTGATTTATCATTCTCTGCTAACTTTTATTTCTCCGATAGCTACCGTAACTATATATGCATTGTTTTATAAAAATAAAGAAATGTACAGGGCAACTTAGGTATATAATATTTCAGTTTGTTTTTTTTTGCTATCTTTTAAATATTCTTATTAACAGAAGATGTAAGAAAGTCAATGCATGATGATTCCTGCCCCCTCACGATATTTTAACCCTCAAAACTGTAAATTATTCTGCTGCCCTTTGGTTTTGCTTTTGGCAAATATTTCAGGGTTGTCTTTTTTTTTAATGTTTGAATTATATGCTTAGAAGATTTAATAAAGTATATGTTTTTATTCAGTTGGTGAAAGAAAAGCGTCGACTGCCAACTGGTCCCCCTTCAAGATGGCTACAATGGGCTCCGAATAAGATTGTAGTGATGATGATGATGATGATGATGATAATAATAATGATAATAATAATAATGGTCTTTTTTGTAAATGGTATTTCAAAAGTTATTTTTGTATACGCAGTTGTTGGTTGTCACAAGTCCACGGAGCCCTCGCCCTCCACTTCACTCTTTCAGCCTCCCTTCATCTCTCTCTCTCTCTCTCTCTCTCTCTCTCTCTCTCTCTCTCTCTCTCTCTCTCTCTCTCTCTCTCTCTCATCAGTATTGCTTTCACCTTGTACTTCTTTCACACAAGGTCTTATTTCATTCTGCTTACTCTTTGTGCACGGTTATAACCGTTTTTTGAATTAGTTCACAAGATGTGTAAGAGGATTTAAAAAACAAAACAAAAAAAAACCTGAGAGTGACACGGAAAGTAATTCGATATTTACATCTTAGGCCTTCCTTTCTTCATCTCGCTCATTCTTTCCTCCTTTTGTTTGCTCTTGTTCAGCCTCCTCTCTCCCTCTGCTGCTGTCCGTTTCTCCTCTACACAGCAACTCTTGAAAATGCTGATATTTTCCCCACACATCCTGACGCTTCTCTGCACAACACACCTCACTAGCAACGCATTACCAATGCATCTCCAACAATGTCTCGAGGTGACACAATATGCCGTCAAGTAGACGGGCGGATATGTTGACGTGCCCCTTTTTTGTTTTACCTTTTCACTTTATTTCTCCCTCCGCTTCGATTCCCCGTCCGCCTCCTCTTGACACTTTCTGTACACCAGCTTTTTCCCTCTCTTCATCCATAGCTTCACTTTGGCCTCCCCACCCCGTCTCCAAAGCAGTAGCCTTGTTCTCAGAAAGAGCCCACCTGTGCCTTTAAGAGAGAGCCCGCCCCTCCCCCGCCCCGCCCCCCTCCTGTTGTATTTAGCAGAGTGAGTGATGTGATTCGCTGCTGCTTGCCCATCACCTCCTGCGTGACACTTGGCCACGCCTCCTCCTTCATGCCCCCCCCTCACACACACACACACCCACACCCATTGTGTTTGTATGTTGCAGAAATCAATCAGTAAAAAATGAATATTACGTAATGCTGTGCCTCTCGTTGGGTATTTCATTTTAAATAGCTTTGTGTGTGTGTGTGTGTGTGTTTTTTTTTTAAGTGTGCACAATCCATAAACTTGGCAGAGGGGAAAGAAAGAAAATGTGTTTTTCTATTGACGTGCCCATGCAAAGGAAAGATCAGTCAACGATTCATTTCTCTTAGTGTTGAGTTGGTAACGGAAGCGTGTCGAGAGGTGCGCCGGAGAGCCGAGACTCGGCCTGACGTGTCAGACCCGGGCAGGTGTGCTGCCCTACAAAGCTCAAGAGGAGGTAGCGCTTTAATGACATGAATAAAATGGGAATTGTGACATTAATCTGCTGTTTGAGCTTGTGTAACAGTGCAGTTTTTATGTGTATAGTATTTGGTGATAGGAATTTTCAAAACCTCTGTCATAACCTATGACCTTTACAAACAATAAAACAGTTGCTGGTTGCTTTTGTAGTGCAGCGTACGCCGCTACTTGGTCAGAGACAAGGACACGGACTTACTTATGGGAGCCTGTCAGCAGTTAATTTGGGTTATTAAAATCATTTTAACATTTGTTTCTCAGGGCCACGTGAAATGATGATAGATGAGATTTTTCCTGCATGTCTCACTAATACTTGCTTGGAAGCGCTATCTATGAAAACAGGACCCTTAGGCGCTCTCCGGAACAATATCCTCTCTTAATAGCGAGTCCTGCAACTCGTTGATACGCCTGTGTTACCAGCTGTCATTGGACATTGCGTTATGGGAGATTTACTTAGTCAAGTTTTGAGGAAAAAATGGTATCCATTATCCCGGCCTTTTGCCTGTAGAGGAAGGGCTTCAGTAATTAGGCGTGTGTGTGTGTGCAATGAAATCCGTGTTTCCAAGGGACGTAGTTAAATATTGGACACAGCAGGGGACTGCTGACAGGTACACATGTACACACTGAGTGGACAATATGCTCACAAACAAACACACATTCACACGTGCACACTAATATGACAATTAATTACTCACCACAGGTGGGATAGGCACTCATGCACCCTCTTTTCCTCTCTCTCCCTCTCTCTCTCTCTCTCTCTCTCTCTCTCTCTCTCTCTCTCTCTCTCTCTCTCTCTCTCTCTCAACCACACACCCACAGATTTTATGGTTTTCACATTTGTATTCACTTTAAACATATTTAGACTCACCGCGGGTGGTCTCACATGCTGAGTGGGGAGCGGTTAGAGGGGAGGTTGGGCCCTGCTGTTTGCACGGAGCCAATACATGCGATTAACTTATTCCCCACGTGAACGGCCCAGTGTTCCCTTTGTAACTGCTATAGCCGGTGGTGTTTGGGGGTAGTCTTGGCTCGCTGCCATGTTTTGCCCCTTTATTTTGGTCCCAGTTTTGGATTTAGGTGCAGGTTGCGGAGCTAATCCTTTCCCTCTCTACGTTCTTTATCCTGATAAAAAAAACACAACCCCCCCCCCACTAATTCTAATCATGAGGCCTTTTGTATGTATGTACAAAATAGCGACTGCGATCAATTACATTTCTGAAAGGCCTATTTTTTTCTGCATAATGGGGCTTCTCGCGATTGTTTTCTAGCCATTATAGCATTGGGAGGATTTGTCATTTAGTAACTGGTGTATCTGTTGACAGCGAGGGTCCATCACTTGCATTACAGTATCAAATAACTTATTCTGAAAGCACTTTGGCCACCAAATACAGAAAACAGATTCTTTAACCGTGAAAATAATACTAGGATTTATTTCTTCGATAAAAACACTTAAGCAGTATATGTATGCAGTCTAACCTGAATGGGCTTTACGTGATTGATAATACGTTTGATTGGCCCATATTTTACCAGAGCATGTTGCATATGAGAAGACTCCAGCTGATATTAAGTTTGATAAATGCCCAGTTATGCCAAACCAGAGCTGCTTCTATAGATAACATGGCTCCCTCACTGCTGTCTGTCTCTCAGTGTTGTACACTCGATCGCTGTTATTTCATATTTCACTCTCTCCTTCTGTTTTCTGGGCTGCACACCAGATAACATGAAGTTTGTTTTTTTTCCGTTAAAATACCACACTTACACGCGCAAAGTATCAGGGTTTGGGTATGGCATAAACAGAGCCAAGTTGCAGTCTGAAATGGGTCGCTTTGGTTTTCCCATAGAGCAGTTTAACATGTTACGTAATGACTTATAAATACATCCAATCACTGAACGGTGCATTTGTGCAGTGACAGCAGGATGAAATTGCTCAGACTGACCGCAGCTTTCCTTCAAGGCTCAAGTCTAGATTTTTTTCCCATGTGAATTTCAAGTAAAAAAAAAGCTTGATTTATGCAGGGGGTACATGGGTAATATGTTGAAAGTTACTCTTCCACAGTGTAAGATGACTGAGAAAGGGTCCACAAAGTTTTTCAAAGGTAAGGTTGTGGTTGCTCGAGTGCCCTGGGGGTGATAATAATCCAGAAAATATGTGTTGTAAATTCATGATAGATGAAACGATGGCAGTAGCATCGTGTACTGATTACGGGTGTCCTTACAAGAGAGAAAGACATGGGATGAGATCATTCAGTGGTGAAGTGGCGAGCTTAGAGCTTTTCTTTTCATCATTTCCATTCCAAATCAACACACTCTTAGATAACATAGCCAACATTTCAAAAACTGTCGACCTCTCGTCCCTGCAATTCAAATTCTATAATCCACTCTTGCAGCTTGTCTTTGGGTCTGGCATACAGACGAGGAGTCAAGCGGCTGGCTCCCTGGTGCTGCTACAACAATCTGAGGGTGGACAGTGAAGGCTGATTGTGTAGTTGTACGTTGACTTCAGGAGAAGCCCCCAACACACACACACACACACACTTAACCTGACACCAACGTGTACATGCGGGTCTACTCTCACCTCTTCTATGCGGGTCTGGTTTGGATCAGCCACCTCACAGAGCAGGGATAATACAGCACAACACCCAGTCTGCAGAGAGGACCCTTGTCTGCAAGCCACCCGTCTGCAAGTCATCACACAAGTTAAATCATCACCCATCCTTCTCACCCCGGCCACTGCACATTCAGAGTTCTAGACACCAGACAATTAAAACTTAACCAATTAGGCACGAGAAGTTTCTCCCCTTATGCCTTGACCTTTTACTTATAACTGAACTGCTGCTGAATCCACCTCAGTACCAAAGGCACTTCCGTACCTTCATGGACTTTAATGGAAATGAATACTCCAGTGCTGGTATCCAGTACCCACTGACTTTAGTTATTTCCTTTTACTCACACCAGCTCTACAGTTGGTAATCAGTAGCCACATTTATACTTTTTTTAAAAACCACTGACTCAGGACAATATGACTGTATGTATTCCTGTTCCTTTTCATGTTTTCGCTAGCTGGTGCAATATACCCATGTTTGAATAGAGACCCCAATTTGTATTGTTTTGTTTTTTCTATTTATGCACTCTCTCTTTTGCACTATTCCCTACACTTCTTTACTTCCCTTGCCAACACAACTTACATAATCATTTTTTAATGTCACACAATGTTGTGTGTTTTATGCTAGCAAGTAAGTCAAATTCCTTGCATGCATAAACTCATTTGGTTAATAAAACACATTCTGACTGATCCAATTTGTGAATTTTTTTTAAAAGGCTATTTTTATTGGGGGGTTTTTTTGCAGAAAAAATGTCCCCTGTCCAATCAAGCAGTGGACAGGGGTAGAAAATTTGTTTTGTATATATCTCTTTACTCTTGCACTACCATGCACTGCAACCATGTGCATATCTTTTTACTCCTGCCCCTCTTGCACCATGTAAAACCATAACATATTGACTATATCACTACTACCAATGGCAGCCTTAATACCACATAATACCTCCTTGCACCTGTTTTTAACTTATGTGAGCAAAATGCACGATACATGCACTATCCTGAGAACATGTAATTCCACGTTTCATTGTAATATGGGCAATGACAAAGTCCATAACAGTAATAATAATGATAATAATAACAATGTTTGACAGCGTTAATTATGTTGTGCATCTGAGAGCAATGTGCCAAGTCAAATTCCTTGTATGTGATCGTACATGCCCAATTAAAATTGACTTGACTTATCATTTTACCTATGTAATTCAAATTGCCGCAGGGAAAAATAAATGGGGGAAAAAATCCCGTGATGTTAAAAACGCGCCTGATACGTTAACCCTCACTGCGACATTACTACATAGACGGACGTGAAATCCCGCCTGTCAGTCAAGCTCCTGCCCCGCCCCGCCCCCGCCCCTCGCCTGCCCGTCAAACATCTGCCCCGCCCCCTCCCGACAAACGGCGGCGGTGGCCGTTGGGGGAAGCGAGTAAATAGAGAGAGAAGGCTCAAGATGGCTGACTCGTTGAGCTCCAGTCACCTCGCCGGGGTTGCTAGCACGGTAGCCGGGGCAGCTCCCCCCACCAAGGTCCCGCCGCTCGCTAAACCGACGGAGGCGAAAGGAGCCGCGGACAACCGCTCTCAGTCTTCCCGGGAATTCAACCCGCCGCCACCCAAGAAGGTCCGAGTGGAGGAGAAGAGCGTTAAACCGAAGAAAGTCAACCGCGATGGGGGAGTGGGAGGAAACAGCCTGACTAAAGAGAGGCTCCAACAGCCCGTCAAGCAGAGTTACGCCGACGCGGCTCTGTGGGGCTTCAGCCCGGCTAGGGTGAGCGGCGACAGCCCCTCCTCGGTGCCTCTCGTCGGATCCCAACAGCCCGCAAACATCCACAAAGTCTTCAAACAGAGCGATTTCTTCCTCCACAAGGCGCCTTCCTGCTCCAAACCCAAGAAACCCAGCAAAGATAAACAGCGGGAGAAAGAGAGGGAGAAGGGTAAAGGAGGGGAGGAGAAGAAGAAGCATAAGCTACTGACCACCGAGAGTAGTAATAATAACAACAACAACAACGTCATCAGCGGAATCACTAACAATTCTGCAATTAGAGAGAAAACGGAGATGTCATATTGCCACAGAAAGGTAGGCCCGTGTGATCCCAATCGCTTTTTGCGCTCTGGGGTTGTTTTTTTACGCACCTAAACAGCCGACTTCGTCAGGATAGAAACATTTCATTGAAAGTTTTGTTTTTCTTTTGCTTGTGTTCACAGATAGAGAAGTCCCTTTTCAAATACTTTGCTTGTCGGGTTTCGCCACTCGGGGATAGGAACATGTGGCCCTGTGTCTGTGTGTGCATGTGCGCGCGTGCGCCTGCCTGCACAGTCCCATTTTCGGACTCCTGCTCGAAATACGTTTCCAAACGTCACCTGAACTTGCCCGTAACAAGCTGGTGCCCATTTGGCCGTAGTTAGGACCCGCATAAACATTTAAAAATGTCGGGTGTAGTGGTCGTTTTTAGCCGGGTTTAGGCGTTTATTTGCAGCAGCCGTAGCTGCCTTCGTAGCCTGTTCACCCGCGTATGAACTCGAGAGCTCCAGAGCCCTCCCGGGGCAGCGGTCCAGCGGCCCCGTTATTACATTTTAACCGGATGCACCGGTGCTTCTGCAAAATGTTGCATCGTACTGAAAAGGCGCGTTTAAACGCTCTTCATTCAGCGCTTTGCTTTGTTGCTTCACGGCCAAGAACGGATCAAATGTAGTGCAGAACTAATATGCGACGTTATAAACAAGCGCCAATCTTTGCTTATTGCACCGAATTTAAGGATATGTGAATGGTATATCTGATTCGTATCATTTTACGGCCTCTGATGTAGAGTGTGTGTGTGTGTGTGTGTGTGTGCGTGTGTGTATGTATGTGTGTGTAAATTGCATATTGTTGTCATAACAATATGACAGTCGCCCGCCATTATAGAGTAAGTGGTGTTTTGATACAACACCACGCCCCCCTCTATAACCTTTAGCTATGAGAGGGAGAAGGCGATCGAGGGAGCAATATACCTGCTAACACATCCTGTTATAACAACCGACGAATAGAATTAAGTACGCAATGGCTCGTTTTATTTAGTCTAACACTATTCAAAAAATGGATAAAACACCCTTTACTCGTGTCCGTGTGTGTCCCAACTTTCGCTTTCAGCCCCAGACAGAAATGACGTAAGGTCATTCATTACAACAAATGCACTCTTCATGGCGATAAGCTATGCTACCATTTCGTGGCGTTCAAATTACAGATACGGTTTAAATCGCTTCCAAACCGAATGAAAACCCGTGTCCGTATCACGAACGACGCTTGTTTGTGAGGGTTTATTTGTTTGCGTGTGTTTGTCAGGATGCGCTCATGTGCATGCTTCTGTTTATTTGTCCCCATTACTCGGGTAGGGTCATCGCGCGCGCGCATTGTGTCTGTGAGTGTGTGCCTGTGTGTGTGTGTGTGTGTGTGTGATGGGAATGATGTCATCGTCGCTGTTTTCCAGTTGACTCGTTTAGGAGGTCATGACATGTTCTGGACAGCCACAACTGTCGGAAGGCGCGTCAAGACGAGTCATGATATTAAGCCGTGCAGCCTTATTGACCTACGGACCAGTGTCGCTACAGAGCTCAACAGACGTTGTATTATAATTCAGCGGTGCTGCAACAAGCTGTACTTTACAGTGCGTTACAGCTAAGAGGCATTGTTCAGCAGGGCGTGAAATGGAATACACCTTGATGAAAAAAAAGATGGCAAACATTTAATGAATATTTTATTCATTGATATTAATAATTAAATATTACTACAATGATAAGAAATGATAATGGTTATAGTACTACAACTAATGTTATTGTTCTGTCATACAATATAGGCCTCACTCGTGTACTGATTTGATTTGGGATTTATTTTGGCTTGTGTGTGTGTGTGTGTGTGTGTGTGTGTGTGTGTGTGTGTGTGTGTGTGTGTGTGTGTATACACACACACACACACACACACACACACACACACACACACACACACACACACACACACACACACACACACATACATATATATATACATATATAGAGAGCATTTTTCCCCCCAAACCGTCAATGGTGTTGTGAGTGCTCAACTAATGAGGAGTGGAATATATATATATATATATATATATATATATATATATATATATATATATATGATCAATAATGCTGTCATTGTGTTTTTTTATGAAATAGCCTGCGTTGCATTCGTGATAACTGAAACAAACAAAAAAAACACATTATTTTGCATTGCTGGACTGTTGTTTTGACAGCCTAAAAGCCAGAGAATCATACTTGTGATGGTAAGATCTCTGGCTTCGAAGCTCTTAACCATTTGGGGAAATCTGAAGACGATAAACCTCTTAATTCTTATGAGTAATTTCTGTTGAGGAGCCTGAACTGAAACCTGACCCCTAACCACATCAGTGGATTTGCTTCTTTGCCCATTAAAAGGGGATGCGGTTGTACCCAAAAGCTCACAGGTGTAAATATTTGTAACTGAATATGTGTGAAGCAGAGTGTTGCTGGAAAAAGAACATTCACGATGCGCTTCCTTGGATAAATACAGGATTAAGCATGGCTGTACGTGCCTGCGAAAAAAGTAATATTGAGTTTCAGTTTTCCGCCTTTTATTTCTCGACGTTGTAAATGCACTTTTTAAGTTTACATCTCTGATTGTCCATTTGGATTGTTTCCAGGTCGTTGAATTGGAGAGCACAGTGTGTATTCAGCGTGGGGTCACATGGTGCAGGCTAGTAGGAAGTTTGCTGTTTGAGCAAGGCCAACGGCATGTGCTGAACGCACCACCAGTGATTATCAGCCACATTTTAGAAATGTCACGGCTGAGATTTAGGAACGACGGGGTGAGAGAGACCATTTTGTAGCCATGGTAGTCCAGGTACGGTCCCCCGTAATCCACAATGTCCAGCCTGGTGAGGTGTCCTTAAGGAGGACATTTAGTTTCCAGCACCCCATGAGGCAATGTACTGTAGCTGAGTATGGGGAAAAAATTCTTCCATTTTTTTTGTAGACCAGAATTTTGGTCACATCTATGATGTTAACGACGGGCCGCTGACACGTCCAGGGTAAACTACTGTTTGTGAAATATGGATATAATTGTGTGTATTCGTAACGAAATGATGTAGAAAGCTAGGCTATTTAATTATGACGCACCCAGACTGTTGTCAGAAAAATTAAACGAATAGTTTGTAAAAAAAGAAATTCTTTAAAGTGCCTGTAAGATGAAGTGGAAAGCAAAAGTTGTAATGTCAAGTTAGGCTCATGTGCACTGGCGAGACAACTTATTTTCAAGAGAGTGACAGGAAAGACAGTGTAAAAACAGGTAAATATGTCTCTGGATTGGAAAAATTGACATCGTAATGGAGACCGTGTGTGTGCATGTATGTGTGTATTTACACAAAAACAAAAGTCCCAATGTCTTAATGAAAAATGGTTAGTGGCGTTATGTGATCAGAATCTCGTCACAGTACAGAGAATGTCATTTTGGCTCCAAGCTTTTTCCTCCTCTTTAATCACCCTGTTGGTTTCAGCCACACTTGCTGTTCGCTGATGGCGACAGAGAGTGACCAGATTGGGTTTCATGGTTTTGCTCAGTGGCACAATATCACGACAAATGTCAGTTAAAGGACGCGTTGACCATGATCGGGCATTCAAACCTATGACCTTTTAAAATCAGGGGAAGTTCATATAGGCCATCACGCCATGCTCTCCTCATCAACGTGATTTTAACAGAATTAAAAATTATTGTATTTTGTGCTAATACTGTGGATTCACATGTTGTAATATATTTTGCACATTATTCGTGTAACATGTTTGATGCACTTAGGTGACTTTTGGTGAATTTTATGAGCGTTACTGAGCTTCTGCTGTTTTTGGTAAAATACGGTGTGTACTGTGATGGCCTGGCGGCCTGTCCAGGGTGTCTCCTCACCTGCCAGTGACTGCTGGGATAGCCTTCAGCATCCCTGAGACCCTGAGACCAGGATAAGCGGTTTGGATAATGGATGGATGTTAAAAGTTAGATTTTTTTTATTCTTTTTTTTGGTAGGTGACGCTTGGTTCCAGCTGTGAGAATTGAAGATTTTGCCGATTTTGTCCCTGATCGGCTAAGCCATATGCCGAAAATGTGTCTCCCCAGCCAGCCTTTATATAGATTATAAGAATCCCCTTTCAGGTTGAAGTAATGCAGTAATTGTACAGTGGCATTGCACTGCCATAAATCTTCCATTGTGCTTGTTGGTCCTCATTCCTTCAAGCGTGTCAGCTTAAATTTAGGTAACGCTTTGATATTTCGAGTTTTACTGCTTATTCTCTACACAAGCCATTCAATACACTACGGGAATTTTTTTTCCACAATCATCTCTGTGTTCGTAAAAATGGCTTGTTGGGATTCTTAACATTCCTTTAACAATTACCAAGGTGCAGGCCTATGTCTTAATGGCAAGCCAACCAGCTCAGCATCTAGCGAAGACAACCGGCCAACTCGGGTTTGAAAAGTCGAGGCATTTCTCCAAGTGCTCACAATTTGGTCAGTGGAAAGTGTCCTATTCATGTACTGCTAATTCTCAAACCGCCTCCCTTAAGTCGTCTTACTTTCCAAGCATTTTCTCCTTTTGATCCTGCAAACAGTGAAGCCGGCCCCACTGTGTTCGCTCTGACACTCGCCGTGTCCGCCGGAGAGCGAGTGCCATGAAAACACCGCTTCCTTTTCAAGACGGCTCTGGCCGAGTTCAAAAGAGAAAGTTCTATCGAACAGGGAAGAGTTAAACAAAAAGAAAAGGAAAAAAGGAATTAAAAAAACGGGAGCTGAAAGGAAAAATACAACATAAAAATAAACGAGGGTCTTTTTTTGGAGGGGGGGTAGGCCTAAAAATCAACTAAGTATGAAAATAAAGAGTGGTGAATATAGTTTATAGAATGACTAAGACAAAGATTATCTTCGAGAGCCTTTCTTCTTGGCTTAGCTGGAGGTGAGAGATGCTGAATCGCCCGAGAGGGTGTGTGTGTGTGTGTGCGTATGTGTGTGTGTGCATTTGTGTGTGTATTTGTGTGTGCGTGCGTGTGTGTGTGTGTGTGTCATTAAAGGGCGTGTAAGGGGAAATGTTCTCCATTCTGACTGTTCGGGCGCAGCTTTTGCTTTCACAGAACACCACAACAACTAGAGTTGTACTTGTTTTCACTATGTCCAATGTTTTTTTTTCTTCTTCTTCTATCTGGTACATTTACGTAGTGGTTACATCAAACAATTCACAAGAACTATAACATCAAACTTAAATTCCTAGATTGATAATTGTAAGGGAGTGCGAAGGGCAAAGCCGCCACAGCGAGACAACAGATGTAGAAAACATACCTGTATTGTATTCATGGATAAAACATAAGTACCCCATAACGGAGGGAACAAAAAAGAGGGCAAAAAAGGTAGACGGGGATTTGTTTTAATTATCAACATGGGGGCATATTAGAGCAAGTTGAGCTGGAAGACGGGGAGGGGCAATGTGGTTCAAGAAGGGGACAGGAAGTACTTGAGGAGACGAGATTTCGACTTACAATGAGAAACGGAAAGCAGCGATGGAGGAGTCGGGAGGGGCCAGGGCGAAGAACTCAAGGCCGGGCGGAGGGATGATGGCCGCTGTGGGAAAGGGAGAAAGTGGAAAGCGGCCGTTGGTGGCAGATGTGGTGCATGGGGCTGGCATACAGGTCTGGACCGAGGCCTGGTGATATGGAGGTGCTCCCAGTTAGCGGCCCCATATTGGGGGCAGCAGTAGCTCAGGAGATAGAGCAGGTCGTCTGGTAACTGGAGGGTTGCCTGTTCAATTCTCGGCTCCTCCTTGCAAAAAATGTCAGTGTCCTTGAGCAAGATACCGAACCCCTAACTGCTCTCGATAAGCTGGTTGTTACCTTGCATGGTTGACACCGCCGTCAGTGTATGAGTGTGTGCATGGGTGAATGTGAGGCATTTTTTTTTTTTGCTACTTTATTAATCCCCTGTGGGGAAAGTCTTTCTCTGCATTTAACCCATCCTAGCTGTGTAGCTAGGAGCAGTGGGCAGCCGCCGTGCAGCGCCCAGGGACCAACTCCAGTTCGTTTTGCCATGCCTCTGTTATGGGCACAGACGGGAGTACTGACCCTAACATGCATGTCTTTTTTTTTCTTATTTTTTTTTATTGTAAAGCGGTTTGAGTGGCTGTTGCAGCTAGAAAAGTGCTATATAAATGCAGTCCATCTACCATTTTACCATTTAGCTCCCAAAGCAAACGGCTTTGTGCAGAGGTTAGTCAGATACAGTCAAGTGGTTATGTCCGCTCCCTCTGATATCACATTGTTATCCCTGTTGGCCGAGGGTTGAATCCCACCAGCTCCTTCTCTCCTTGCCTCACTTTCATCTTTCCTTCGGTCTGAATAAATAAATAAAATACTGTTGAGTGGACTACCCACTCTCCTTGAATAAATAAATAAATAAAACGAAAAACTTCAGAAGCGTTCACGGTTTGGACATGCATCTGTTGTCTCGGCTGCAAAAGTGATAGAAATCAAAAAACACATTTGCTTGTGTGCAGCTCTTCAGGTTTGAAATCTCTAGGCCTTGCAGTAGTCGGCAGTACCGAGGTAAAGCGTCAGGGGATGAACGGAAATTCATGCAAATGTTCTCACACCTGCAACACCAGAATTTGCGTACATGGTTGTGCATGTGTCTGTCACTAAAGTATGTTTATGGGCTCATGTCCTCTCCCACAGAGCACTCTAGCAAGGACAAGGCAAAAGAGAGGGAGAGGGAGAAGGAGAGGGAGAAGAAGAAAGGAGTGAGAGAAAAGGAGCGAGAGAAGGAGAAGAAGAAGCACAAAGTGATGAACGAGATCAAGAGGGAAAACGGAGAAGTGAAGCAGCCAATAAAAGGTTGGTAGAAACACACACACACACACACACACACACACACACACACACACACTTGTACACTTTAAGCCTATGATTAATACTATACACCAATTATGCAGTGACTCATGAAATTAGGGTGTGAGAGAAAAATTTTCTTCTCCATTCTGACATTGTACACGGTTATCTCTCCATTTCACAGAACAACCCAACAACTAGAGAGCTGTACTTGTTTTCAACCTGTCCATTGTTTTTTTTTAATTCTGTGTTATATTTACTTCTCAGCATTTTTATTTACATCTTTCTATCATTTACCTAGAGCAATTCACAAAATCAGTATAAATCACAGCTCAGATGACTTTGTTTGCCTTCAAATTATTAAAATGAATTATGGCAATTACAAGACTTAATTATGGCAATTTATTTTAATTTTTATGAACCCAAAGATATTGTTTTGCATCAAAGTAGTCCCTAAAACATGAGATCTGACCTTTTGTAACAGTTTGAAAGTTTGAACAATCAATACTTAACATTTGCCTGTTTGAAAACTGCTGAGAAACATTGGCATGGTAAAACAGTGGTATGGGTATCAGCCAGTCAGAACGCTGGACTGTGGCAACCTGTTTCATAATTTACCATTGTACTAAAACCAGCATAAATGTGTTTCTATGCAGTGTTGCACCACGTCATAGAGAAAAATGTTAACATTTTCTGCACAGTCAGTTTCACTAAAAATATCCTATTACACACGCTGGTGAAGCAGCCAAATGTATGTGGCACTGGCCCACTTTCAGAGAGTCTTGTCTGCGATATCATTCCCACATTTGTACCATTCAAGTGGCATACACAGTTGCTGGGTTGCTCTGGGCTTTGCGGCACTGAGAGTAGACCCATACAGATCCAATTCTGAGTAATGGAAAAGTTTCTGAAAAGTATGCAGGGACCCAAAATGTAGGTCCCTGGTATTAAGTTGACCCTCTGACCATGCAACAATGGGTCCTCACACTGTGGGGTTGCACCAGAAGTTTATATTTAGTCTGGTCCACTGCCTGTGTGTGTGTGTGTGTGTGTGTGTGTGTGTGTGTGTGTGTGTGTGTGCACGTATGTGCGTGTGCGCGTGTGTGATTGTTACGTGTCTGGTAGCCAGGACTGTAATGGGAGAAGCCGAGGGGCAGGCAAGGGCACACCCTACTTCTCACTCTCAACACCCCCCTCCCCCCCTTCTTTTTTTGCCATTTACCACTAAATGTCCATTTCTCTTTTTCAGGCCTCTCTTTCTTCTCCCTTCTTTCTTCGGTCTCTTTTTTGTCTTATTCTCTCTCGCTGTCCTTCCAGCACTCTTCTCCCTTTTATTACACAGAATAGCTTGTTTTGTTTTTTTTCTCTCACCCACCTTTCTCCGTGTGCCTGTTTCTCTCTTGATGCTCGGCAAAGTTTGCTCCCCAAATATTGCCGTGTGTGTGTAGATATCTGTGTGTCCTTTGTGTGACACCTTGCGTAGCGAGTGTGCGGTTTCTTTGTTGACCGTTTCACAGCGGTGAATTATTTGAGAAGTGGCCTGACATGTTGGCGCTCTCTCTTTTCTCTCGTTTCCCACTCTCTCGCTCTTCCTCTCTGTAATCGGAGCCTTGCAGCGCAACTCCGTTTGTCACCCGAGGTTCTTTTCTTTTTTCCCCCCTCTTGTTTATTTTAGATTTGACCTTTTTAAACATGTGCGCACATCATCTCGGTGTCACGCTGTTCTGGTCTCATTCATACCTCCAATTATTATGTGCAAGTATTCTGTGGCCACATTGTGATATTTCAGGGACTCTGGCACTATAAACTAGACAGTAGCTATAGATACCGCTCACAACGGGATAATGTGGCTAGCCATTTTAATCTGCCCGCTGTCTGCGGAACGGGCAGCCAGTCTCTGTAACGTGGATTTATTCACTCACTACAGAGAGAGAGAGAGTGCGAGAGAGACGGGCAGAAAGTTTTTATTCAGATAGTGTGATGTTTACAAGCACAGAGACGGAGATAGAGAGAGCTGTATTTAGTCAGAGCCGGGGCAGAGAGAGAGGAAGAGGAACCCATTAGAGGGAGAAGACCAGGAAAGAGTGCACAGCTTTTAATTATAGTGTGTTAAGTTAACTATCATGGGGAGCGAGTGAGAGAAAGGAAGAGAGGAAGGGAGTGTTAGATTTACAGCTTGAGAGCCAGAAGGGGGAGATGTGCCAGGAAAACAGCAGATATCGGAGATCAATAAGTGGCATGTGGCCATTCTGACATTGATTTACAACCGCTGATCTTTCTTAACTCTGTGTGTTTGTGTATGTGTGTGTGTGTGTGTGTGTGTGTGTGTGTGTGTGTGTGTGTACGTGCATGTACGTGTGCATATGCGTGATCACGTCTGATGTTAAATTAATCATGACCGTCTAGCTGACTCTTGACTGGCCCAGTTGCAAATGACTGTGTGTGTGTGTGTTTGTGAGTGTATGATCCTATCCTAGCGAGGATATCCTCATTTAAATGGGGAAATCCCTCCAAAGTGAGGACACGTTGGCATTTAAACTTTGGAACAGTCATAAGGGAACACTTTACACTTAGATTTTTGGTACTTAGGCTGACACGCTCACCCGGCCTTCAGTAAATTAGCTTGCGGGGTTTCAGTGACTTGTTGATGCAGTCCCTGCTAAGACTCATTCCTCTTCACAACGCATGTGTAGGTGATGTGAGTCTAGATGTTTGTTTGTTGGAAAGTCGAACTGCCAGAGCAGAAGCTACATTAAGGGTAAGTGTAGGGGTAATGTGAGATTTTGTTCTCTTTTATTTGTTATTTCCACGTATTTCTGTCATTGGTTGTCCCTGTAACAAAAGCTCTTCTTTATGGAGAATAAATGAATAAATTTGAGCTGATGTGAGTTGATGTTGAAATTACTTTGATACATGCTGAAATGTAAGGTTTTACACTTGAGTTTTGTTTTGATGAAGGTTGAGGTGAGTGTTTCAGGATGAGTGCAATAAATCGCAGGGCCTCGGTTATTTTACTACAAAATTGTGTGCGCATGTGCGCTCGTGCACGCAGACTTGGGATTAGCTGTACTGCTGTACCTTCTCCCATAATTTCACTCTCATATATATATATACGTATATATATATATATAAAATGTACACACACACACACACACACACACACACACACACACACACACACATATATATATCAATACAGATACAGGAAAAAAAAGTTTGAATACATTGCAGTATTACACCACCCCATTATGCGATTCACATAAATTACCTTGTTATATTTTAAATGTACGCCATTTCAACAGTACCCTGGTCCCTAAATACTTGTCAAAACAAGCCCCAGTCCCTTAACCCAGTGATTGTAATGTTTCCTACCCCTCCATTGGTTGCTGTGCATCATAAATACGTACCCCATTGGTTGTTATAGTTTAAATGTTTCCTCAAAGAACTGCAATGTATTAAAACTTTTTTTTCCTGTATCTGTATTGATATTCCGCTCCTCATTAGTTGAGCACTTATAACAACACCATTGACGGTTTCGGGGGGAAAAAAGCTATATATATATATATATATATATATATATATGATATTAGTCCTTGCTCGTCTCTGTTCTGCTTTATCTGGTGTTGGACGTGTATAGGATACAAATTTGTCTGAAGGTGTGTGTGTGTGCGTGTGTGCGCGCACGCGTGCGAGAGATTGCAGCTAGTGCTGGAATTATGCTGAGGTTGCAGCACTGCCCCTGAAACATGACTCGTGCATACACAAGCATGTGTGTGTACAGGCATGCGCGCCACAAACACACTCTCTCAAGAGTACAGTTGTTTTGACAGATGTTTGCCTGTGACGTGTGGCATTGCACAGTGATAATGCTCTTACTGTTTATAAGGGGTGTGATATAAATAAAGATGATTATTATCATTATTATGGTTACTGTTGGCTAAGCTAAATCCATGCTAACATCAAATACTTATATAATCTCTTGGTGAGCGTTGACCAACCACCACATATATGCAAATCACATACACACACACAGTGTCATTGTGTACATCTCTGCATCAGACAAACGGATAGAAAGACTAAAAGGAGTTATCACTGATGATATGTGTGTGTGTGTGTGTGTGTGTGTGTGTGTGTATGTATATATATATATATACGTATATATATATATATATAGGTGTGACACCGGGCAACGCAAACTGTATGATTCTTTGTTGACACACATTAGCAGCTGATGAGTGCGAGACGCATGAAACAGGCCTGTACTGCAATGTATTAAAATCTTTTTTCCTGTATCCGTGTTGTTGATGTGTGTATGTATATGTGTATATATATATATATATATATATATATATATTAAAAAAAAATATATATATACACACACACACACATATTTCTTTTTTGTGTGTGTGTGTGTGTCACTCTTAAGAGAAGAGACATTTTAGCTGTTTGCTAAATAATTGGTGGTATGACAGGAAATCACTTCAGGGTTTACTGTTGAAATAATCAGTTATGTCATTTTTAGGCTATCCGAAGACAGTTTTAGATGGGTCTCATGTGATTTTGTAGCTAAATGCTGGCCTCGGTTGTTGAGCAATGCGAACAACAACGTTTCAAAATGGAAATGAAGCTTGGGCACTCGGTAAGACAAGCAAATTCAAATAGAAAGGTAGTGGTTAGCCAGCATGTTGGCCACTGGCATCTGCCATTTTCAAATGCTGCCCACAGTAGATATTGTTTGTTGCTGTTGCTGCATAGTTTGCTTAAGACTGTAAGTAGGAGCCATTTTTTTGGGGAGGGGGGACTTGGTATCAAACAATAGCAAAACAACCAAGAAGCCAGTTCCTGTGTTTTGAGTTGTTTACTTTAATTCAATCACTACCACTCAGCCAAGTATAAGCGGTGTAATGGTATGTTTTAGCAAACAAGTACAAACTGAACCATTTTGCCTATAATATTTTTTTATTTTTCATGTAAGCAGTCATTCAAGTTTGCCCTTCTGAAATCTCAATTCATGGATTATGCTAGACCACCTTCACTCTTACCACTATTTCTATCTCTTGTTCTCACTCCCTCCCTTCCACTCTCTCCCACCTTTCAATGTCCAGGTGAAAAGGAGAAAGTCAAGACTGACTCGGAGGAGCTGCTGATCAAAAAAGTCAAGAAAAAAAAGAAGAAGAAACATAAAGAGGGGGAGAAGCACAAGCGGGTGAAGATGTACCACCGCTCCAGCCAAACCATCTGTGCTGGTCTGCTCCTCCTGCCTCCCTCCTCTCCCTCCCCTTCCTCCTCCTCAGCCTCATCTTCCTCTCCTTTCAAACCCCCACTGCCCATCCATGCATCTCCTCACAACAACAAAAACACCCACCTCTTATCCTCCACCTCCCCTCCTGTCACATCCAAATTCCTCTTCAACGCCTCTTTCCCTAACACCCTGCAGTCCCCCCACACTCTGGCAAGCAAATCCCAGCAGCGGTGCATCTATCCTGGGATGAAGGGCTTAGACTTTGCTCCCTACATCCACATAGAGAACCAGCCTAATGGAGGGGCCCTGGTAGCCCATGCGTACACGTCGCAGCTCTCCTCTCTCTCCTCGGCCCAAAGGCAGAAGTTCGCCCAGGAGTTCGTCACACTGGCATTCAGCGAAGACTCTGCACAGGTTTATAGATTTAAGTTGATCTTCATCATTAACAAAGGGAACCATATTGCATTTGCTTTGGTTCCCACATCACCCCACCACTGGCTTAGTGATTTTACTGATAAACATATTTTATAACATATTTCATATCTTGTCTTTTCATGATTATATATTTCACTCTAATTAGAATTGAATTTGGGTTGAAGTTTGGATATGAAAAGTTGTGGAGTTCTCGAAGTTTAAGCTCTTGCCTGTTGTTGCATAACTGTGCCATCTGTTGCCCCATCACTGGCTTTTTTATTGTGATTCTTTTGATTGAAGTTTTTATTCACATTAATATTTGTTGCCTGTGTATATATCACAGTTAAACATGATTTTTGTTTGCGTTTTGAGACAAGAAGAGCTTAGTTTACATTTGTGACTGTGAAGAGATGAAACCCTTCATCAGTATTAGAAGAAAAAAATTGTGATTGTATTATTTAAGATCACACTTTTACCTTAATTTGAAATGTCTAGTACAGTTTTACTTTTAACTGGCTTTTAATTAAATGACTATGCTTTCCAGGCAGCCCACTATGTGATGGGGATTGTCCATGGGGCAGCTACCTACCTACCTGACTTCCTAGACTACTTCTCTACAAAGTTTCCCTCAGCTCCAGTTAAAATGGAAATACTGGGCAAGAAGGATATAGAGACCACCACTATGACTAACTTCTACTCTCAGGTTAGGATTGACTCTTTCTCAGACACACACACACACACACACACACACACACACACACACACACACACACACACACACAGGGATCTGAATGCTAACAAAAATACAGAACATATGGATGTACAGAAATACTAATGGAAGCAAACTAATACAGACACAGCTTCTAGCTTATTTCTAGACATGCACACACACACACACACACACACACACACACACACACACACACACACACACACACACACACACACACACACAGGATACACGAGATGGATGAGAAATCTGTGTTGGATGGAGGGCTGGATGCAGATAGAGAAAAAGGACATGGACTTCCTTGATGGATAATTTCTAATGGGCAGCAAGACAGAGGATTGGGCATAACGCTTCAGCTTGCAGTTTTAGATAATGGCATTTGTTTTTCTATCACTCTTCCAAAAATCCAAAGCAGATTTCAGTGGTTATTTGTGTTTAGTTATTGTTTTTAGTTATTGCCAAGTGTATTTTGTTAGTGGAGTTGTGCTCAAGATGGCCAGCAACGGGATTTCTGACTTGAGGGAGCCTGGACGGTAGTTGTAGACTCGCATTATAGAAACCAAAGGGACCAATCTTCTGCTCTCTTCATAAATCTTTATGCCATGAGGGGCATCTACATGAGAGCATGTGCTGTGATTGGTTTTTCTGACTTACAGTCATCCGAAAAAAATACTTGTAATTATGCGCTAAGTAGATGAAGGTAAATTTTCATTCAGGAGTTTACACCCTGAAAAAAAAGGTTAATTTGTGTAATTCCTAGCTAGAAAAGGAGCTAAAAATGTTTTAAAGGCTTAACATTCATGGGGACTACTACGTATATTTTCTTGGTTAAATACCAGGTTTTTAAATATCAGCTTTTCCCAAGTGTTTGGCGCTGAACAAAACACCAGCTCATAGCTTGCAATACTACAGCTTTCCTCTTGTATTTATGCTTCAGTGATGCGCTACGCAGTGCGAAACCACACTATCCTGCTAAAATTTTGTCTTGTTACCTACTAAACACAGTTATTGAGGCACCTGGCATAGCACACACATAATATGAGGTCTTGTGGTGTTGTCCACATACAATAAATTATGCCAAGTAAGAACATAGGCTATGTCAGGCTATGATATACCACATCACAGTTGTCCTTGTCTTCAGACTTTGGCATGTTCATAATACACAAACACACTCAAATTACAGCACAACAATGGTTTTGCTTGTGCTATTTTTCTCGATTGTCACTAGCAAGGGTTATGCGTGAACTGATGCAGAACACTGTCATGTGTGTTGCGCTGAAAGTTCATATAAGTGAACCTTGTCTCCTAAAGTTACTGACCTGTCTGTGTACAAGGAATATCTGCACAGTAGATGGTCCTTGTGATAGTTTGTAACACCATTTATATTACCAGGCCCTTCCCAAAACGGAAGAGAAGCTGTGTGTGTGTAGTTGTGTGAATTTCTTGAGCTGTACAACAATATAATAGCAACATACAGAAACCACAATTAAGGTGTACACATGGTGAAATGTCGCCTTGTAAATGGGTTTACCATGTTTGCATGAGAAGTGTTTTGTTTTACTGTCAGTTATACAGCTGGAGCTCTATAGCATTTATCTGCGTGTAGCCAGATGGATATTAACAAGTTTGCTAAAACCGTGTACAGTCAGCACCACCAACTGTGTGGTAATGTGAAAGCAGCTTCACTGTTTTTGCATAAATTCACTCTTTTAATGTCCACAAGCAACCTACATACTAATGACCTACATGGTTCATAGTCACATGCACAAATGCGTGCATACACGCACATGCATGTACAACCTGCATGTCTGTCTGCTGGCTCTGCATTTTAACCATGTGGTCTGTTGAAATGACCGTCATGGTTAGTGGAGTGTGTCTTGCATCTCTGTAGGGGTGTGTGTGTGTCTGTGTGTGTGTGTGCATGTGTTTGTGGGGTGTAGTTTCAAGTTGAACCCAGTAACTGTATGTGTGTTGAGTGTATATCCAAGCTAGTGTAGAAACACTGGTGTGTTGGTCTCTGTTCAAATAATATACTTAAGAGCTGCTTTGCAGGTTTGTGCATTGACTGCAGAGCCATGGGGGTCATTAGTACGAAATTTGCTCACGTGCACAAAGAGTTTGAAAAGGTGTGTCTGTGGTTTGGCTTGGCCCAAGAGAAAGTGAACAATATTTATGGGTGTCTTGGATATCTTTGTTTCTGTATTCATTTTGGCCTGCATGTCTCTGTGCATATGTCAGCAACAACAGTTGTGATTGCAGGAGAGCACCAGAGGGTCAACACACATATATACTAGGTTGAAACCTAATATATATGGCTGGACCGCGACTACATTTATTAAAGTGCTGTTTTTACGCGACTATGTGTAAACAGTCCCTGTTGTGACATTGGTTCTGTGTAAAATCTGATGACGTAATGGAAAATGCGTTGATTCGTTTAGAAAGAGCAACAGCCAATGGGGAAACTTCAACTCGGCCATCCGACCAATGGTGAAAATCCATCACTCACTCAGGCACTCACTCACAGACAACCGCATGTGTAGGGGCTGGCCCCGCTGTTGCGATCCAGCCAAAAACATAGAATGAGGCCTCCGTCTCTATAAGACCTTGTGCATTGTAAGTGCCATTCTGTTTGTGGGTGGTCATTTGTGTGTATGAGTGATAAGTTTGGGTGCTGGTGTTAACATCAGGGTCAGTGTGCATTGATATGATTGCAGGTTTATTTATATCTCAGTCAAACTCAGTTCGTGTCTTGTTTTATCCTGATTTTCCTAGTAACCAATGATTTACCCCTCAAAATGTATATATATTTTTTAAATGGGGGGGGCGTTGTTTATTGGGGGACAGGGAGGATGGCGGTGTTAAGAAATGGGTAGAGAAAGGGATTTTGGCTCAAATACAGGAAGAAAATAAAGGGGTGTTTGTACTCGACATAAAAAGGGAAGATTCAGAAGTAGACAGGAGTAAGTGTAGTGAGACGGAACGAGAGTGAGAGAAAAGTTGTGTTGTTGTGGTCATAACCTGCTGGTTAAAGCATCTGTTCACTTCTTTCTAATGTAGAACAACAGCTTGAGATGATTTAGCCCACGTCTGTGGTTTCTCAGACTAAATGACTACATTATCAACAGTACCATCAGCTCAGGTGTGCCCTGCTCAGAGGCAGCAATTTTGGACTAATTTCATAATTAATTCATCTTAAGATGAGGGTTCAGCTGGTTCATCTAAAACTAGGTGGTCACTGATCAATCAGTTCTCCTCATAAATCTTAGAGTGAAAGACAGAAAATAGGAAAGGTGAGGAACAACCAAGAAATGAAGGGTGAGAGATTAGGCTCGACTACATTTCCTAAGGTTTTGGTTTACTATACAAATATAACTGATTTTTTTTGGGGGGGGGGGTCTCTCCCCCCTTTTTCTCCCCAATTGTACCTGGCCATTCACCCCATTCTCCGAACCGTCCCGGTCGCTGCTCCACCCCCTCTGCCGATCCGGGGAGGGCTGCAGACTACCACATGCCTCCTCCGATACATGTGGAGTCACCAGCAGCTTCTTTTCACCTCAGTGAGGAGTTTCACCAGGGGGACGTAGCGCATGGGAGGGTCACGCTATTTCCCACCAGTTCCCCCTCCCCCCGAACAGGCGCCCGACCAACCAGAGGAGGTGCTAGTGCAGCGACCAGAACACATACCCACATCCGGCTTCCTACCCGCAGACAGGGCCAATTGTGTCTGTAGGGTTGCCTGACCAAGCCGGAGGTAACACGGGGATTTGAACCAGCGATCCCCATGTTCGTAGTCAACGGAATAGACCGCCATGCCCCCTGGATGCCCACAACTATAATTTTGATGAAATACTTGGATATCAGTAATGTGGTAATGAAATTTTGAGGCAGGCTATTAGTGCTTTCATAAGATATTTACACAAAAGGAAATGAGATGAAAATTAATTGAGAAATGATCATTAGTAATACATTAGAATACTGTAATGCATCCTTTAAGACCAGGAAATGACAGCGTTTATCATGCTGTATCACGATATTATGATTCAGTATTCCACACGATATTATGATTCAGTATTCCACATGATATCTCATATCAGAATATCGATATTGGCATATAATCGAATGTGGTTCCCAGCTCTAGAAAGCGAGAGAGAAGAGGAGAAAAAACAAGTGCAGGAAGGAAATGGAAAAGGGTTGAGCGTGGAGTCGGGGTTGTTTGCATACGTATGTACACAGGAAAGAAGGAAAGAGCACGACACTGGTTTAAAGGGAGAGAGAGCAAGTCGGTGAAATGATGAGAGGAGAGCAGGAGGGAGAGCCAGAAGCCAAAAGAAACAGAAGTGGTACCAGCTGAAAGGCAGACTGCAGACGTTCGGTGATGAGGCTACAGAGTCCCATACAAACAGGAAGCGGTGTCTACTTCTCGTTTTTGTCCTTTAAAAAAATAAATTATGAGGTTATTGTAGCTCGAGGCCCCTCACTCACTCTTCTCAACATACTCTACAAGTCTTTTGAAGTCAACTAGGAAAACAAGTGTGTGTGTTGTGTCGTAACAATATATGTGTGTGTGTCACTGGTGGTGTCTATTAATTCATTTTCTGGACAGGGTGACATGCCCAGACTTTTTCCCAGTTGTCCTATTTATATCGTTGTCCCATGTTCGTTCGGTACTGATGTGTTTGTATGGTCTGTGTGTGCATTTGCGTGTGTGTTTGTGTGCAGTTTTGTGGCATGAGGTAAATCCGGATTGCTCTCTGGCTATCTTCTGTACTTTTTTTTTTGTCCCTTTTTCTTCCCAATTGTATCCGGCCAATTACCCCACTCTTCTGAGCCATCCCGGTCGCTGCTCCACCCCCTCTGCTGATCCGGGGAGGGCTGCAGACTACCACGTGCCTCCTCCGATACATGTGGAGTCGCCAGCCGCTTCTTTTTGCCTGACAGTGGGGAGTTTCACCAGGGGGACGTAGCGCGTGGGAGGATCACGCTATTCCTCCCAGTTCCCCCTCCTCCCCTGAACAGGCGCCCCGACCGACCAGAGGAGGCGGTAGTGCAGCGACCAGGACACATACCCACATATGGCCTCCCACCCACAGACACGGCCAACTGTCTCTGTAGGGACGCCCGACCAAGCCGGAGGTAACACGAGGATTCGAACTGGCGATCCCCGTGTTGTTTGGCAACGGAATAGACCGCTGCGCTACCCAGACACCCTATCTTCTGTACTTGAACATCTTCATAATAATGACGTCAATATTGTAGATGTCCGTATGTTTGTGTGCACCACTGCCGCCCAGGTCTACCTCGTTAAAGAGAGCCTTAATCTCAGTGGCGCTAACCCAATTAACTGAAAGATAAAAATAGAGAGTATTTATTTCAAATGTTTCCCTTCAACAGTGGTATTTCTCGTTAGGCTCTCGATATTGTCTGCTGCTCTTGCTATGTTTTTTTTTTAAATTTTCCCATCCCTGCTTACATACAGGAAGGCTAACAATGACCTTGGGAAATGGCCACCCTCGTAATGCACATTTCTGGTTTAGCAGGCAACACACACACACACACACACACACACACACAGATGGAGGATTTCTCACATACAGGCTTTTCATCTTCCCCTCTCCCTCTCTTTCTTCTTCTCTGTTCCCGTCTCCCTCCCTCCCTCTCACTCTAGCCCCCCAGCTTTCTCCTCCGTCTCTCTTTGTCTCTGGTAAAACTTTTTGTTTTTGTTTTGTTTTTTGCTCTATCCTTCTATTTATATTTTGCTGTTTGGAAACGGGTCCGCTCTAGGCACACAGACGACTGTGTTTGCCTGCTTTTTTCACAATGGGTTTGTGTGTGTGTGGGGGGCATTTGCATGCGAACGATTTTGCTCTTGTGATGTTTTCACGTGTTTATGTTTATGCTGTGTGTGCGCTTGTGTGTACTCTGTCGTACATGTACTCGGTTCGGGCCGAGAGGGAAATGTCAAACGCGGGCCCTTGAAGTGTAAAACAGTTTCGTAACGCCTGACAGAGGACACATGTGCACGACTTACACGCGTAGGACAGACACAAGCACGCACTTGCTCCTCGGTGTGTGTAACCTAATTACGTGGATCGTAACTGATAATGAGCTGTGTGCGACACAGTCGGTGTTTCTTTTGTTATCAAATTATGTGTCTGCAGGTCCCAAAGACGGCTGCTGTTTTGCGGGCGTGGTGCTTGTATTTTCTGTTCAGTAACCCGCAGTGAGGCATCTTCAGCAGACTTGTTTCTGCTTATGACACAAACGACCTTGTCCGTACCCTACGTACTTGAACAGCGTTTATGTGTTGTTTTTGTTGATTCTAGTGACATCCCAGCCAAGTTAAACTGTGACGAAATCGCTCATATCTGTTTGGAAAGGAGGGTGGAGGAGGTAAAGGTTTATCACTAGACTCATGGAGCCGGTACACAGGAGATACCGCGGGTTGGCTGACTCGGAGAGATGGTGGTAAAGGAAGAGAGACCGAGTTAAAGAGAGAAACTCACAGGGAAGGAGGGATGGATGGAGGGGAGGGGAAGGGATGTATAGGACAGTAAAGAGGTGATTTGATGGGGGGAATTGATTCTTTCTCATTGAGTGTGTCTGTGTGAGAGAGAGACACACACACAAGACAGCGAGGGAAGGATTTTAGAGAGAAAAAAAGACTCATTTAATTGAATTAAGAATTGGGTATACCGAGTGGAGTGGAGAATGGGAGAAGAGAGAGAGTTGATCTAATAGACTTCCCACTGGGGATTTGGGTAACAAGGAAGAGGGTGGGGATGGAGAAGGTGTGTGCGTCTGTCAGAACGACTCAAAAGAGAAAAAATAAAATGAAATAGGCTGAAGTGCTCTTGTTTAACCTGAATGAAAAAATTATATTAATATATTAGTATATTGCTGCACTAGGTAAGGAAAGATTAAGATAAGAGGAAGCTGCAGAGGACAGGAAGAGATGGAAACGGATGATCTGCTGTGGCGACCCCTAACGAGAGCAGCCGAAAGTAGCAGTAGTAGGAATATTAGTAGTAGTAATAGTAGTAGTAGTAGTAATAGTAGTAGTAGCTGTACTAGGTAAAGATCTTAATATCACTTCAGAGAAAAAATAAGCTTGAGCGGCACACATGATAAAATTTCAGACATTTCGTGGACACTGGGCCCTGTGATGGGCTGGTGGCCTGTCCAGGGTGTCTCCCCGCCTGCTGCCTAATGACTGCTGGGATAGGCTCCAGCGTCACCGCGACCCTGAGAGCAGGATAAGCGGTTTGGATGATGGATGGATGGGCTGGATAGTGGACACTGTTATACAAGGTTATTGTAATTGGTGCAAAAAGAAATGTATGAGGAACTTCAATTGCTTTAGTTGGCTGCCTATATTAGGTATCAAGCGATCAATAGTATGGATCGCAAGGCTGAGAGACCCAAAGCTTTATGTCTATGATTTAAAATCAGACTGCACAAATATGGACTGGACCAACGTTAAAGGCATATTTTTAAAAACTGTCCTTTAAATTTTGGCAGGGGATTAGCGGATTGGTCTCAGTCAGTATGAATAACAGTGGACTGTAAAGAAAGGGTGATTGTGTTTTACATTTCTCAAAGACTGTTCACTGAGTCTGGCAGTTTTGTTGTCTTGTCTCATAAGGGAGGAAAACATGCCAGTGGTCGTATATGTCAGCAGAGTTGCCCTCTGAATTCGCTTAGATGCTCTAGTATACATATTCCATCTTGTGTGTGTGTGTGTGTGTGTGTGTGTGTGTGTGTGTGTGTGTGTGTGTAAGGATCAAAGCATCATGAACAGGAAGGCTTCAAGGAAATCACTTTATTTAATTTCCTGGTTCCTTGTGCTTTCTCGTTGAACATTCAATATATGTGTGTGCCTGTTTGTTTGTGTGTGTGTGTGTGTGTATCTTCATCTGTATCGGAATTAATTATGATAATAAGGAGTGTGTAATCCAAGCAGTAAAAGTCTTCTCTGCAGGAGAAAACATTTTGTGTGCTTGTTCAAGATATGTATGTAGGTTGCAGATGGTTAACTTCATCCATTTGTCTGAAGCAAGGGCCATGCAAACTAATAGTGCACTACTGTGATGGTGAGAGGCTGTTCTCTGCCGTACACAACACAGGGGACGCCCTGCTGAGACACACACACACACACACACACACACACACACACACACACACACACACACACACACAGAGCCTTTCTGTTTCTAGATTAGGGCTCAGTGGGAGTTTTTAATGTGGTGTTTGTGTGTAGTTGCTGTTAATATATGTAGAGTAAGCCTAGGTATTCCAAGCTTTTAGGTATGACTTGTATTTTCAACTCGTCTGCATAGAACACGTTTTATTACAAATACACACACATAGACCCACACACACCCTTGCAGATGTAGCTTGGCCTGTCCATCCCAGACAAAATATATTCATCCATTATCCAAACTGCCTATCCTGCTCTCAGAGTCACGGGGATGCTGGAGCCTATCCCAGCAGTCATTGGGTGGCAGGCAGGGAGACACCCTGGACAGACCACCAGTCCATCACAGAATAATCACAAAATATATTACATCACATCACAAAATATATTCCATCCATCCATCCATTATCCAAACCGCTTATCCTGCTCTCAGGGACACAGGGATGCCGGAGCCTACCCCAGCAGTCATTGGGCGACAGATGGGGAGACACCCTGGACAGGCCACCAGTCCATCACAGGACCCAGTGTCCACTAAATACCCAAAATTTTATTATATTTGCCGCTCAAGCTTATTTTTTCTCTGAAGTGATATTAAGATCCTTACCTAGTACAGCTACTACTACTACTACTAGTACTTTCAGCTGCTCCCATTAGGGGTCGCCACAGCGGATCATCTGTTTCCATCGCTTCCTGTCCTCTGCATGTTCCTCTTACCTTATCTTTCCTTACCTAGTACAGCAATATGCTAATATTATTAATATTGTTTTTTTCACTCAGGTTAAACAAGAGCACTTCAGCCTATTTCATTTTATTTTTTCTTTCTTGAGTCGTTCTGGCAGACACGCACACCTTCTCTATCCCCACCCTCTCCCTCGTTATTTTGCTAAATTTTAAAAGCCAAACTAAATATTTTTTGAACTATTTTCCCAAAGGGGTTTTTGACAAGAATAACCATTTTCAAGCAAGAAGGTCCTGGGTTCGAGCCCCGGGGTAGTCCAACCTTGGGGGTCGTTCCAGGTCATCCTCTGTGTGGAGTTTGCATGTTCTCCCTGAGTCAGTGTGGGTTTCCTCCAGGTGCTCCAGTTTCCTCCCACAGTCCGAAGACATGGAGGTCAGGTCAATCAGCAGTACTAAATTATCCCTAGGTGTGTGTGTGTGTGTGTGTGTGTGTGTGTGTGTGTGTGTGTGTGTGTGTGTGTGTGTGTGTGTGTGTGTGTGTGTGTGTGTGTGTGTGCGCGCGTGTGCGTGCCCTGTGATGGCCTGGTGGCCTGTCCAGGGTGTCTCCCCGCTTGATGCCCAATGCTTGCTGGGATAGACTCCAGCATCCCTGTGAGCCTGAGAGGAGGGTAAGCGGTTTGGATAATGGATGGATGGAATAACTGTTTTTCCATCGTAAGCATTCAGTGAGTTCTCTCATCCAGACTGGTAGGGTTCGATGTTTTGATAGGAGACCTGATTTGTTCACAAACAGTCAAAAGCTATTGTGGGGATTGAACCCATGACCTTTATAATCCACTCACCATGTCTTACCTGTTCCCTGGATGTGCTGTTGCTTAAAACATCAATAAGACAGAATTAGGGCTGTCCCATGTGGATAGAATACCATAGTTGTGGGAAACCATTTATTTGCTGTGTGAGTGTAAAACTGTTTTGTTCACTGGTTTCACACATTCCTATTTAACCAACTTAGTTGAACATGATCATTGTAACAAGGTTCAAGTACTTTGTTGAAAAGACACAAATGAGGAGCGTTCTGGAGCACTATGCATATTGGTTAACCAAAACCTCAAACGCCTGGCTCATGTTGGAACCGATGCTTTCTTTCCGCTGCACTACCGCAGTCATATATCTGTCGATAAATTCTCCCATTTAGGGTTTGTAGACAGCAGTTCAGCGCTGTTCTGCTGCACAGTGGAAAGCCTCCATGTAGGAGCCAGGCTTCTAATAAGAGGCTGATAAGACACAGATGTTCCTCATTGGTCGAACGAGCAGCTATTTACTCTTCCTGTCTCCGAAGCAAAGCGCACCTATTTCAACTGGATCAGTTTTGTCAGGGGAGTCCTGCAGATGATTACCACCAGAATAATTGTAATGAATTGTAGTAAAGTATTAATAAATAATAAAATTAGAAAATAATAATAATACTAATAAATAATGATTAATTAATAATAAAATAAAACAAATAAAATTGTAATAAATTATTAATAAAGTAAAAAAAATGTCTCCTGGGATAGGCTCCAGCATCCCACGACCCTGGGCAGGATAAGCAGTTTGGATAATGGATGGATGTAATAAAGTATATCATGTCAGAATTGACATGCAAAAGTCGAAGTGATACAATGTGATGCAATGTAGGGCAAATTGGTCCCATCAGTCATGTTGGGCTAAAATTTCTCCCACTTGGTAGAAAACAAAATCTAGCAAGGTCTGCTTTTTCTATGACTACTCCTGACAAAAATTATTCTGTGTTTGACAAATGATATAATTCAGTCTGATTTAATGACTTCTTGGACAACTGTCTTATGTCCCTCTCTAAATCACACTAATCCTTACTACAGTGTTGCAAATGGAGCCTCGACATTTGAACTCTGGTGAAATTATGTAATGCCTTTTTATTCTTTAATATTGTAACATAGTGCTAAAAAACCTTGTATCTGTAAAGTAAAGGGTCTGAAAAGTAAAAACTAGAGCAAATTACCTTTGGTATTTCATCAAACTGAGGTTCTCTGATAATGGCAGTCCAGTGGGAACTGACATTCACTTTGTTTGACTAAGTGTGATTGTGCTTTCCAGTGTCGCCAGCTAGATCGAACTCGTTAGCTACTGTGCCTATCTCCAGTTTGTTCTGTGCAATGGAGTATTTGCTCTCAATTGCTAACTCAAAAAAAAATTGTAATAATGATGTTTTACCACCGGGCTATGTGTAGTAATTTTGGAGAAAATACAGAAATCCTTTATCCCATATAGATGTTCCACAAGAATTATACTAATCCAGTTCAAATAGGGCTTTATAAACCAGTTAACTTCAAATATGATTTTATTAAACCAGGCTGGCTGACTTGGAATAATATCCCATTTTACTGGGCTGAGTTGACTTAAGATCGTGTCCTTATTTACAGGTACATGTGCTGGAGTCTTTGTGTGTCTGTAATTGTGTGAACATGTGTGGCATCCCCTTGCAGACACTTGCACACCTTGGGGTTTACAAGCTGTATGATCACAATCTTGTTACAACTGGCCTCCGAGCAGCTCCACTGGAGCAATTCAGAGAAAAAGTGGCTCATTTAAAGGCACACCTGGGAGCTACCAGGCACCTCCCTGCTGTCTCCTGCTCTTTCTTGTCGCCTCCATCTTTATCAGCTTTGTCTCGGCCTTCTTTCTCCACCTCTTCTTCAGCCTTCCTCCTCATTCTCGCTCCTCTAATCCCCCCCCCCACTTATTCCTGTCTGACGTCGCCTTTCTTGCTGTCCTCCTTCGCTGCTGTCTCCTTATCACCCTCTGCATCCCTGCTCCTTCTTCTCCTCTTCTTCCTCCTCCTTATTTTTACCCTCATCCTATCTCGTTCTCCATGGCATCTCAGCTGTTTGTCTTTGTCTTTTGCACCCTGTCTCTCATTCCTTCCATTTTTTTTTGCGTTTTGGATTTTTCCCCGTTTTTCTCCCCAGTTGTACTTGGCCAATTACCCACTCTTCCAAACCATTCCGGTTGCTGCTCCACCCCCTCTGCCGATTTGGGGAGGGCTGCAGACCACCACATGCCTCCTCCGATACATGTGGAGTCGCCAGCCGCTTCTTTTCACCTAACAGTGAGGAGTTTCACCAGGGGGCGTAGTGCGTGGGGGGATCACGCTATTCTCCCCCAGTTCTCCCTCCTCCCCAAACAGGCACCCTAGCTGACCAGAGGAGGCGCTAGTGCAGCGACCAGGACACATAACCACATCCGGCTTCCCACCCACAGACACGGCCAATTGTGTCTGTAGGGACGCCTGACCAAGCCGGAGGTAACACGGGGTTCTCCTCGTTTTCCTTGTCATCTCTGCTGTTTGTCTTTGTCTTTTGCTCCCTCTGTTTCTCATTCCTTTCTCCATTTTGTCCATCCTCTCTTCCTCATCTGTCTGTCTTCACCTCATCCTTTTTTATTTTCTTCCCATCCTCACCCTCTTCTCTCTCTCCCTTTCTCCGCCTTGTTGTTAGTGGTGACTCACTGGAGGCGTGCAGCCAAGCATCTGTCTTACACGCACGCACACACACACACACACACACACACACACACACACACACACACACACACACACACACACACACACAGTCATACTGAGATTTCAGCCAAGAGTACAGCATGCAGACCACATGATGCATGTGCTGCAAGCACACACAAACACATGTGCACAGATGTCCACATTGTTTGAGGCCAAGTGTATGGCAGAAAGGGATCCACACAAAAACAGAGTCAGCCAAGTAAAAAGCAGCAGTTTGTTGAGTCATATTGGTCCGTGGTAGAGCGGAAACATCAACTGACACCACCGACTAAACAGACAAACACACATGTAAACACACACAAAAAAAAGCCTATACATGGTCAGTGGCCTTGCAAGTAGCTTGTGTTTTGACACCTCAGTAGTTTTCTCTAAGTGATTATGACGCTAACATTCAAAACTGGTTTAGTGTGTTTTACAATACATTGTTCAAGCTGGAATATTGAGCTTCAGACTAAAATGGTTGAAAGGCTTATCCTGGTGGATCGTCACTTGAAAGGACTATGCCTGTAACGCTCTGTCTCTCATTGGTAGTGGTGGAAAAAAAAATAATTTAAAAATTCAGTTACAGATTTGTAATCCAGGCTGAGAGCTGTTAAGACTCTCAGTCAAGGCTATTTTGTAAGGAGTTTTCACTCTCTTTAATTAATTTCCAACTAACAGAACTTTTTTTTTTTTAATTTGGTAATGATTGATAATAAAATAATAAAAATAATACAGTAGGACTGTGGGACTGTGTGTTTGTGTGTGCTTCACAGCAAGGGTGGCACAGTGGCGCAGTGGTTAGCGCGGCCGCCTCACAGCAGGAAAGTGCTGGGTTCGAACCCCGGGGTTGTCCATGTAGGCCAGGTGAATTGGCCATGCTAAATTGTCCCTAGGTGTCAATGTGTCAGCCCTGTGATGGACTGGCAGCCTGTCCAGGGTGTCTCCCCGCCTGCTGCCCAATGGCTGCTGGGATAGGCTCCAGCATCCCACGACCCTGGTTGGGATAAGTGGCTTGGATAAGGGATGGATGGATGGATGATCGATTATGGCTGCAAAGTGAATCAAAACTGGCTGCAACTTGAAAATCTAGTCATATCTACAATTTAGAAAAAGCTAAACCAGGAATGTATTCAGTATGCCGCTATTACTTTGTGTAACCTACCTTTTGGGTTGAAAACACAACAATGCATATGGTCACCAAATGAAAAGAGCCTCATACCCTTTTCATTTAAGTCGTTTTATAAATTTCATAGGCAAAGAGATGGTACATTCATTTGCTGAGGTTTTTTTTTTTTTTTTTTTTTTGCTGATCAGATTTGATAGTTTTGAAACATTACTTGGAGCTCTGGGAAATTGTGATGGGCATTTGCAATTATTTTTGATATTTTTAGATGAAATTACTAATCCATGAATTAAGAAAAAATAAGATTCATAAATACTGAAAATAATCATTGCATCCATAGATATGTTGGTTATTAGGGTCAAATTGTGTACTATATGCACTGTGTTTACCAGTGGGTCTTTTCCTGCAAGAGTACACAGCCTCGACTTCTGCACTGCCTGTAGAGCCAGAGCCGTGAGGCAGCTGGATGATGCCATCATTGATCTCCTATGGTTGTTTTAGGTGAAGAAAACATACAGCCATGGTACCTACAGAGCTGGGGCCATGCGACAAATCAGCCTGGTGGGCGCCGTGGACGAGGAGGTCGGGGATTATTTCCCAGAGTTTCTCAGCATGCTGGAAGAGTCACCTTTCTTGGAGGTGAGTCAGAAATGGAGTGGAGAGGAGAAATAGCAAATGGCTATGTGGATGGATCACAAATGAATGAGTTATTGTGTGTTACGGTGGGATGGCGATTCTGTGTTTATGGACTAAAGAAGGCTTTTTTTTCTGTCATGGAGTTCATGGAACAATCGGATCTGAGACAACGTGTAACAAACTGCAGATATATCAAAATTTATCTGGATATAATCAAAATGTAATCTAATTATAATCAAAATGTAATCCAACTATACAAATTTAGAATACTGTGGCACTTCCGTGGTATTTTTGTGGAGGGATAATTTGTACCGAGGATAGGCTCCAGCATCCCCGTGACCCTGAGGGCAGGATAAGCGGTTTGGATAATGGATGGATGGATGGATGGATATAATTTTTGGGACAGCTCTGTAATAAACAAATAAATAGAAGACTAAGTAGACAAATGAATCAATTATTGAATTAGATTTTTCTTTTTTTCTTCTGGATGCCCTCCCCATCTCTCCCTCAATTCTTCCTTTCTTCACCCCTTCATCTTTATTCCTCTCTTAACATTCCTGTCTCTGTCTCCCTCTGTATGTCTCTGTCCTTCTCTTGCCCTTCCTGTCATTCACATTCTTGCTGGATCTCTCTCTCTCTCTCTCTCTCTCTCTCTCTCTCTCTCTCTCTCTCTCTCTCTCTCTCTCTCTCTCTCTCTCTCTCTCTCTCTCTCTCTCTCTCTCTCTCTCTCTCTCTCTCTCTCTCTCTCTCTCTCTCTCTCTCTCTCTCTCTCTCTCTCCCTCTCTTTGTCTGGTTGGGTCCAGTGTACGCTGCCATGGGGATCATTCTCCAGTCTGAGGCTAATGAGCCCTACAGAGAGTGACGATGGTCCCATCATGTGGGTTAGACCAGGAGAGCAGATGATACCTGTGGCTGACATACCAAAGTCCCCCTTCAGGAGAAAAAGGTGAGTTTGACACACACACACACACATACTCTCGCACAGTCTCAAAAGACTTCATGAGTACAAAAGCATGCTGAAAATGTATTCTGTGCTGACACCACACAAATGCACACACACACAAACAAAACTGGCACGCATGGTAATGATACCAGTCGGTGGTTTGGATTCCCCTTAAGTGCTGCAAAGGGACAGAGAGAGAATTAAGTGGATTTGAGTCTCTTTGAATGTTGTTTGTGTTGGCTGTAAAACTAAGTGGTGTTTGTTTGAGTCCATAATAACACAAGTATTTGTGTCCTCATTCCTTGTTGAGCCATGTAACTAACAGCTTGCCATTTTGCTCTTCAGACCCTGTGAAGACAGATTTTTAAGTTGCACAAACATGACTCTCTCGCTTTCTAGCTATCAATCTATCTCATATTCACATATGCGTGTGTGTGTGTGTGTGTGTGTGTGTGTGTGTGTGTGTGTGTATGTATGTGAATGTATAGTATCTTGTTTTCCACACTATGATTTGTCAACAACATACATGTACACAGAGAGGAAAACACTCTTTCTAGGAGAGGAACTAGGAGGCAAAGAGAGAGGGGGAGTGTGTGTGTGTGTGTGGTTCACCACCTAGATGAGATCATCGTTGTGTTAATGTTAGCGACATCAGGGCCAGACAGAGACGCTACTTCACATGCCAGCCAGCCAAATGTGTGTCATCTCACACACACACAGACAGAGTTATATACACAGTAAACACATCTTTCTTTTTCTGAAATGTTTGCCTAAAAAAAAAAAATCCTCTTTTTTGGCTTTTTGTGTCATCAGTGCAATATTGAGCTTTGATGGGCACACGTGCTTTTTCGGCAGTTCTGTTTTTTTCTCCTTCACACTCACGCACATGTTCCCACCTGGGACCTGTCCATTGCATTTAGTCAAACCTTACTGAATGAAAGTTATTTAGTGTCTAGACTTAAGCAATGTATAGACTCGCATATGAATATACGTATACACATTGACCTCTGATGCACAGCGCCTGTGCCGATGAACAAGAATATACCGTTGTGCTCTTGATCTTAAGTGGGGGGCCTATCAAGTGCACTTGAAGGATGGGCGAATCTCAAGGGCACTTGGACCAGCGTCTAGACACTGTCTGAAGGGCTTGATGTCAAGAATGTGTGTGTGTGTGCATGCGTGTGTGCGTGCGTGCGTGTGTGTGTGTGTGTGTGTGTGTGTGTACACTTGGCTGTCAGAAACGCAGCCGGGGATGAAGAAATCTGTTTTTTTGCAAAAACGCATAATGAAAAGTGGTCAGGTTATCACCTCCTCTCTTCTCTCCTTCCATCTCCCTGCTCTCCCCTCCACACCGCCACTCTCAGCATCTTCCAATAGCAATCAAGTTCCTGTTTCTCAATAGCAGAGCCATAATACAAGAAAGTGAAATGCAACAATTTTTATGATTTCATTTATGGTCAACTCCCATTCTTATCTACTCACCCTCTCCCCACCCTCCACCTTTCCTTTTCTAATCTTTTTCTCCTCTTAACCTCTAATTGTTTACCCTCTCCCTCTCCCTTCTTTCATGCTTTCTGTCTCATGTCACATCATTCATCCTTTCTATGGTAAGCCCACAAGGATAACATATCACATGTATATGTTTCTGCTTTTGTGTGTGTGCAAGCAAGAGAGAGCACTGTCTTGAAGCAAGTGATGTATAGGAATTGATATAGATGGTGAGAAAGAGAGACAGAGTGAGAGAGAATGCTGTGACCTGGTTTGCAATGAGATTTTGTCTGCAGCATCGACATATGTTGTGTTTGAAAGAGAGATAGGGTGTCCACAGGGATCCTCTCCATACAACTCTGGCTTCTAATTCATGTTGCTGTCAGTGGAAAGCGCATGCTGTTACGCATATCTGACAGCACTAAGAGATGAGCAGCGCGGATTTCAGAGGTCCAGAGTTGAAGTTGAAGGGAGCTTTCAGCTTTTAGAGGTAAAGCGCCATTCTTGAAGTGGATTTTCAATAATTGCATAGTGAGTCATCTGTTTGAACTTTTAAAACTTGTCTTAAACCTTATTTATCTTTCTCTGGCCTTTCAGTTTAACCAGTTGTTTAAAAAAAAATTTTGCCGATTTACTGCTTAAATTTTAATTTGTACTTTTCGCATGCCCCCTGCCATTTTGTAAGATACTTTGAAACAAACTGGTTTTGTATCTACATTGAAGGGACTAATTAGCCCTGACCACTGCTTCCCAAAAGCATCTGTTTAGTGCTACCAGGTGATGAAGAGTTGCTTAGACAGATGCTACCACAGAATGTACTGTTTCTAATTGGACACAAATGGTAAGGTAAATTACCTGTTATGGAGACTGTCGCATAACTGAACGATGGCCTGTTCAGTGCTTGCATCTGCCAATCTGTGTCTGTAAGCAGTCATTTCTTCCACTGAAAACACACTATTTGCAGGGTTAGCATGTGTCCTGGAGAACCTGGAGATTTATAGACTAGTTTTATAGTCATGGAAAACACCTGGAAGATGATAAAATTGATTACATGTCCTGGAAATATGACTGAGGTAATGGAAAGTTGTGAAATTAGGTTAGAAAGTTTGTGTTTTTACCTGCTGAGATCACATTTTTAGCATTATTTTTAGGCGAGATCACATGTTTATAGCCACAGAGATTGCACATCAGTGCTTGAAGTTTTGGGTTATGTTCAGTAACCAGCTAAAAGTTGCGCTGTCCACTCTTTTTTTTGTTTTTTTTTTCCTAGATGCCCTTCTTGTAAAGTCAGTAAAAGGGATTTCCTTTGAGCCTGTGGATGGGTACAGCGCTGAGCAAGCCAGCTATGTGCAATTTGAGTCTTCCTTGTTTTGGTCTTTGAAAAACCCGCTTATTTTGGGTGCTGTCCTGATAGCAAGAGAGGGGCATGACAAGCTGACACTGTGATGAGCATAGCACACAGTACATCTCAACACCGCACATCTTGTTTAATCGTGTGCTGTCTCTTTAAGAAGAGGTCCATGAGCAGTTCTGTCATCAGATGATGGTTCCCCTCCCTCTCCTTTCATCCTCTCTTTCTCCCTTGTTCCCCTCTCCACTCCCTTTTACTATGTTCCTCTCCTCACCCCTCACCCTCTCACTTCTCGCCCTCTGCTTCTCTGTCCTTCATGTTCTTTTCACTTTTTTCTCATTCTACATTTCAACTCAGCCCCTCAAAACCAGAATCATTTAAATTGACAGCAATTATACGAGAATCCCGTCTCCAGGGTTAATCGACATGGTAGAGTTAGGGACACAGTGAATGCTGCCGCATATGTGAGCAGGACAATAGGACCTCACACACAGTGCCAGAGGAAGACCGTGCACAACATAATGGATGTTTGACGTTTTATATCACTCTGCTCTCTCCGTCCTCCCTTTTACCTCCACCCCACCCATTTTCCTGTGTTTTTCCTATCTTTCCTTGCTTTACATTTATTACTGTCACCCAGCTCATTTAGTGTGTGTGTGTGTGTGTGTGTGCGTGTGCGTGTGTGCGTGTGTGTGTTCTTCTCCCTGCTACTCTCTGTGTTCTTTCCTCTGCTCCTTTCTCTCTCCCACCTTCCTCTGGCTCTCTCTCTGTCTGGCTCTCTCTCCCTTAATCTCTGAATGAATGAATACAGGCTGCAGTGCTCAGAACTGGTAGTGTAGCTGCTGTCGTGTGTGTGTGTGTGTGTGTGTGTGTGTGTGTGTGTGTGTGTGTGTGTGTGTGTGTGTGTGTGTGTGTGTGTGTGTACGTACACACACACACAACTGCACAGTCTTAAGCTTTCCTTGGAATTTCATTGCAGGTGTGTGTGTGTCTGAGTGCGTGCGTGTTATGCGCTTGTATAAATCTGACTACAGCTCCAGCGTGAGTCACTGATCCAGTAGAGAGCTGACTGCGGTACATTCTGTTGTTTAGCAACACAGCCCATTGTAAGACTTTAACTCCTTGTGTGTGTTCTCATCCATTTGTTTTTCCTCTGAGCCCATGTCCTGTCAGTCCTAACTCATCTTCAGTCCAGGTTTGTCCATATTTATTAAGTGATATTTATTAAGTGATGCCTCTTTTTGCACTCCAGGTTTTAACCAAGATTCTGATTTTTCACCTTGTATTTTCTAAGATTTCACTATTTGAACACACAGCTCCTGGTCCTTTGCTGTCAGAGATTTGATTTCTGCTGCTCCAGTTTATCATCTTGTAACATTTTGTGGTAAATTAAGTGAAATTCTTCAATCATTCACCATGGTATTGTGGTGTTCATCTGTCAAGTATGAACACACAGACAGTTAGATGACTCAAAGAAAGAAATGAGCCAGAAAAGAGTGAAAATGGGCTTTATTAGCTGGGAGAAGTTACTAAATGGCAAAAGATCATCTTATTTCCACCTGGGCCGGGCTACTAGACAGGGGTGCCCTTTGTCCCCACTTTTATTTGCAACTGCTTTCGAGCCTTTGGCATAGGCTATTAGACCCACCCCTTCTATTACAGGTATCTCAGCTGGGAGTAATATTCATAAAATTTCCTTGTATGCTGACAATGTGCTGTTGTCTCTTACTAATCCGGAGGTCTCAATACCACCAGTTCTAGATCTGATTGAATGAAGACTTGAATGCTGTCTCTGATTGGGATGATTCCACCCTTTTTTTATCTATCTATATTTATTTTACAATTTTTGTTTGTTTTTGATGTGTAAGGTGACAGGCATGGGCGCAAGTCCATGAATACTGGGATGGCGTCCAGCGCTTTACCTGTGCCCCCGTCCATAGGGTTAGTAGTTGTGTCAGAAAGGGTATCCAACATAACATTTTGCCAAATCAGTATGCAGATTGACAAGACCATACTGAATCGGTCGAGGCCCGGGTTAACAATGGCCGCCACTGGTGCTGTGCCCTCACATGGTACCGATGGAAACTATAAAATCTGCCGTGGCGACCCCTGAAAAACAGAGAACAAGCCGAAAGAAGAAGTTTGTTTTTGATGTATAACATGGCTTCCCCCTTTTTGTTACTGTTTAATTTGTTGTTTTATCTTTGTATTTGTATGTGTTTAGTGTTTCTGATGCTGTACTGCATATAGGGAAATACAAAATTATGACGTCTTTGATGAAGATGTGATCTCCCCCTATGTTTCTTTAGTGTGTGATATAGCCTTCCCATTTGATACTGTTTGGTCTGTTGGCCTGTTTTCAACTTGTTTGTATATCAGAAAGCGCAATAACGATATTGACCAAAAAAAGAAAAGAGTGAAAATAATATTATAGATGAAAGGGATTCTCTGGAGTGTCCAGTGGAACATGTTGGCAGGACAAGGTATTTACTGAATTCACTTTGATTGATGGTGTTTTGACCCTTGGGCAGGGCATACACAACACAGAGAATGGTCTGCAGTATCCATCTAAATATCCAGTTACACTAACTTTTCTTGGTTAGCATACAGTTACTTTATGACAGTAAACGGAAGAAGCAAAGCATGGTGTAGGAAGTTGCAGAAGGGCCTGGCGGGGATTAGTGGTGTTCCATAGCACAAGGGTCTGTTGTCTGAAATACCCCCGTGAAGGAAAATTGGTATGAAACATTAGGAATGATCATTTATTCAATGTGTATTTGTTTCTCTATACTATGTAGATAAAATCTGCTTTAAAGAAAGGTCTTGTGAACTCTCCAGAGGGGAGTAAGGAATATTTGTAATGGGGGATGGGTGTTATCTTCTGTCCCATCTTCCCTGCTTAACTTACAGGGTCTTGTAATTCTATATGGCCCCTAACTGGCGATGACCAGATGTTTGAACTATGGTGTGAGGCATAGGAAAATGTATGGTTGGAAGTTGGCCAATGGGTTGACATCTTTGTTCAGGGAGAATACAGGGACAGGCCCATGAGGTCTGCTTGTGTAGTTCTCTAAGTGGTACAGTGAGAGAATGCAGGGAGACGTTTCAACGTATGGTACAATACTAATTGTCCTGTCATATCCTGTATTGTACAATACTACATGTCTTTTATCGTCAACCATCATTGTTTCATTGTTTTGTGTAATTACTAGTCCAGAGTGTTCACAGGTGTATTTCCATGACCCCCCCCCCCCCCCACACACACACACACACACATGCACGCACACGCAGACACACCAGCCGCGGGAGTGAGGAGGCAGGGCAAGCAGGGTTCCCAGCTGTCCGAAGGCCTGCAGCAGAAATGGGTCTCCTTCATAGTATCAAGATGGTAATAAACGCTGGTGGGAGGATGTGTCGCCTTGCTCAGGTGTCTCTTTTGCACTGTTCTTTTTTTTCCCATCATACCAAAGTGGTGTTTTTTTTTTTTTAAAGGAACAAGAACAGTCAGCTCATTTTCAATGTTTTCAAACTGTAAGTTGAGAAGAATTGAGGGAGCCTGATCAGGGAACAAAGCAGGAGACAAAGCTCTGGCCCTCAGCTATCACCATCCACACATTGACACTTTTTGGATGGCTTGATCGACTGTTTTTTTGTCTTGTCTGTTTGAAGGTCTACAAATGAGGTGAAAAACCTGCTCCAGTACCTGCCCAGGACCAGTGAGCCCAGAGAGATGCTGTTTGAGGATAGAACCCGCGCCCACGCTGATCACATCGGTCAGGGTTTTGAGCGGCAAACCACAGCTGCCGTGGGGGTGCTGAAGGCCGTACACTTAGGAGAAGGGTATGTCTCATCTGCAGAACAACAGCATGTCAATTTGATTGTCTATAAAACACACACGTACAATCACACAGTTTATACACATATTGCACTCATGCAGATATCATGTAACCCTTATTCCTCTACCTCCTCTTTGTTTCTCTCTGTTAGCATGGAGCCTCCTCTTGTAACCAAAGATGTTGTGTGTTTCCATGCTGGTGATTTCCCTGATGTAGTGCAGAGACTACAGCTGGACCTACATGAACCACCACTGTCTCAGGTGATATATCATGCTTGCACACACACACACACACACACACACACACACACACACACACACACACACACACACACACACACACACACACACACACACACACACACAGCAGCAGCATGAAGTAGAGTTACTCATTATAAGAAATTTCTCCAGGATGCTGTTGGACCAGAGTTTAGGACTTCACGTACACAAGCTGACATACTAATGCGCGTACACAAGCCGACATACTAATGCAAACAAAGGTGACAATAGAGGGGATCAGCAATAACCATTGCTCAATATTACTAGAATTTTGTCATTATCATTTCCAGACTTAAGTATAAAATTTTGTTTAATTTCTTTTTAATATCATAAAGAATAAGATTAATTCTTGAAAAATCACTTGTTTAGCATTACATAATCCAGGCAATATCATGACGTTTTGCAAGCAGTGGAAATTAATAGGGAAGGCCTACCACCTGGTGGTTCATCATAGTTTTGCAGCAGTCCAGAGCTAATATCTTTATAAAGGACAGATCTTTTCATAAGCTCTTGAATTAATGAACATTGCTTTAACTTGTCTGTTTGCAAGTTATGTTTAATTTTTTTTTTTACAGTGGAAAGTATTGGGATATTTAAGTAAAGTGCCTCTATAAGATTTCAAAATGATCTCTGTTGCAAAACTGGTATAAATGGTTATTTAATTTCTAATAGAATTCTTTTTATATTTTATTCATTTTATTTTTTGGCGGTGGGGGGGGGGCTGGCTAATATTACATGAGTGTTTTGCAACCCTTTCACCCCTTACTTAAACTCCTCTTTTCCCCCTTCTCTGCCACCCATTTCTTTCTCTCCCTTTCTCTTTCTCTAGTGTGTCCAGTGGGTGGATGATGCCAAGCTAAACCAGCTGCGTCGTGAGGGCATCCGCTATGCCCGCATCCGGTTGTGTCATGACGACATCTACTTCATCCCCCGCAACGTGGTCCACCAGTTCAAGACGGTCTCCGCTGTCAGCAGCCTGGCCTGGCATGTGCGCCTAAAACAGTATCACAGAGGAGATGGTGAGGAGATGGAGCAAGCAGAGTGGGAGGGCAAGGTGATGAAAGAGGAGGAAGAAGAGAGTGCGATTGATGAGGGGCCAGAGCTGAAGGGGGAGAGTGGGGCGATGGAACGGAAAGAGGGAGAGGAAGGGAGGAGGAGGCCAGAGGTGAAGAAGGAGAAGAAGGAGGGGAGAGGGGTGAAGGAGAGGATGAAGGAGGAGGAGGTGATGAAATATAGGACTTTGGCGGTGGTCAAAGCGGAGAAAGAGGACAGTCACTGTCCTCAAAACCTTCCACTGGCCATGCGACTCTCCCCCTCAGCGGACTGCAAAGGAAGTGACATTGAGGGGAGATCCAGAGAGGTGGGTTCTCCTTCTCTTCCAAAGGTGAAAGAACAATCTTCTACGCTCTCCCTTCACAAACCTCCTCCACACCTCCCTTTTTCCTCCTGTCCCGTGCTACCTCTTCATCAGGATGGGAGACCCAAAGCACACCAACACCATTCACCTCTTTCTCCTCACCACCATCTTCAACAGCCTCATCATAACTTGGACAGCAGGACATCGTCTTCCAGCCCAGGCTCCAATTCCTCTTCCAAAGTCTCCCCATCCCGCTCTGCCTCCTCTAAGTCTTCCCCCTCCATGTCTTCCCCCTCCTTCTCTGTCCCTCCATATCCCTTTTCCACTCCTTTAACAGAACCCAGTGTCACTCACTGCTCCTCCTTTCCCTCTTTTTTGTCCTCCTTTGCTCCCAATCCTGCTTCTTCCCCCACTTCCTCCAGATCGTCAATCTCCACTTCCTCACCCTCTCTCCTCACCACTCCCAAGCCCGCGGGGCTCTACGCTGATTCTTTCTCCTCCCATCATTCCTCCTCTTCTCAGCCAGATCAAACCAAGGACAAGGACTTGCTCAGCCCAAAGGTTAACGCTCACTCAGACACGTGTGCACGCATGCAGTCGGACACAACAGCTCAGCCAGCGCCTGCAGACCCACGAACACACATGGCGTCGGAGGTCAGAGGTCATGCATCACCCGAAAAATGGACACACCCAGGGGATGTGCAGACACACACACAGTTGGGTATGCAAACACATGCGTCCTCAGAGTTTCAAGGAGACACACAGACACAAACAGTTGCTGATAAACAGAGTCTCACTCTGACGGACACACGGACACATTCGCTCTCAGAAAGATGGACTTACAGTGTGGACTCGGACTCGCACACTCCTGCGGGCCCAGCGACGTGCACACCACAGGACGCAGGGAGGCAGTGCCCTCCCCAAGGAACACATGCACAGCAATACACACCACAGGATCTCCCCTCTCCTCACCTCCAACAAAACCCTGCCCCTTCATTCCCCCCCCTCTTGCAGCATGCCCACCTTCCAGCCACTACCACTTCCCCCCATCTCGCTCAACCCCGACCTCCGGGCCCTGCCCATTTCAGCCAAATGCAGTGTGCATTTCTCAGTCCAAACACACATTCCCAGTCCCATTCAGCTCATTTAACTCAATATCGCCTGCATGCCACGTGTAAAACCCCATCCCAAACATTTGGCCCCAGTATCATGAGTCAACCACAACTGAAAGCCCCTCAAGTGAACCAGTCTCCACAAGTCGGCCTTCAGTCCTCCCATGGCTCTCAGTCCCATCTGCCTCACTTTTCTCACCTGCACCAATTCGTCCCACCCACTGAAGCATTTTTCCCCCCACCACACTCCCACTTTCCCCCTCACTCCCAGTCTCTCCTTTCTCACCCCCCAGCGTCTTTCCATCCGGGGCCTCAATACCAAACCTCAACACCAGCCTACTCTCAGCCCCCTCCGTCTCAGTCTTTTCACATGCCTTCATCCTCCCATCTCCCACTCTCGTCTTCCTCCCTGCATACTACTCCTCCTCCTCCCCCACCTGTCCCGCCTCCACCTCCTCCCCAGCCTTCCACCTCTCTCCCTCCCCTTCCTCCTGTGCAGCCCCCAATGCATGAAGAGGAGAACAAAGAGATTTTATAATGGGTTGTTTGTACATAGTAATACCCATTTTTAAAGGAGTATATGTTCAAGCTTTTATTTGGGGGTTCTGATGTAAAACAATGTAAAAATTGAATGAGAAAGATGATAATAGAGTTTGTTGGTATGGAAACAGTGAAGTGTATTAGTATATAATCAGAGCTTGATGTTTATATGCACTCAGTGGGTTTGATAGAGCTGGAATGGACTGAATTTCACACTTCTATGCTCGGGCTTGGGTTGTGTTCAGGTTCGGGAAAAAAATGTTAAAGGCTGTTATTAGCAACTTTTAAAACTTTTAGTCATAGGTTTATTGACAGCTTTGGACTTTTGTTGGTCGTTGGAGTATAAAAACCCATTTCCCATGGGACTTGGCTTCGGTTTTAAACTGTAGAGTTTCTGGCATTCAGGTTAGACCATTTTTAAAGTTTTCAGGCCCAAGTCAAGTCAAACAGGCTTTGTCTGCTGCATGGTTCTTGTTTTGGAAATGGGCATAACCCTTTCAGTTATCCAAATGTCACCGGTGGTCTGATAAGACATTATATCTCAGCTTTATAAAAATGGGAGGGAAAAAAAACATTTTCTTTTCCCCTCTTGGACATCCCTGTGCTTGGTCAAAATATCCCAAAGCTTTCTTCATAGAGGACTTTGTTGGTTGTAAGGTACAATAAGTAAACAAAAGAAGCAGAAGTGATGCAAGGTCTCTGCTGTTGTCACTGATGTCTCAAATACGGGAAATGACAAAGGTCATGAGGGTTTTTCTTAAAGCGCCTGTAGACAACTTTTCAACCCCCCCCCCATCCCCAGTGTTTCCAACTGTTTTATTGTGTTGCACCGCTGTTGCAAAGACAGCCTGATCACTTTACATTTATTATCAGCCTGGCTACTGTCCAAAGCAAGAAACAACCATAAGAATCCCAATTTGAACTAGAAACCCTGATCTCAGTGCTATGATAAAGGCAGATTAAAACACTCAGTAGTATTAATAAGTAGGTAGGTTGTGTTATTTACTGATCCAGTAGAAAGAATCCCTACTGGATGTCGGTTTGGAACCCTCTCAAGTCCCAGGTGTTGTATCAAACTCTGTTTCTTCATCGAGATCTGTTCCCCCCCAAGCCAGAGTGCGATACAACACTGGGATGCTTGATTAGCCTTAACCTAACACTTACCTTAACCTAATAATTCCTGATAGCTAACCTGTTTCCATGTGAACCCTTTGTCTGGCTAGGGGGAAACACATCTCGATGGGGAAACAGATACAATATGAAAGCTGTTTCCATTGAGTGAATGCCCGTCTGAGGTTCACTCTTGTTGTACCTCTGCTTCTATCACTCTCCCATTTTGCCTTCTTTGCCTCCCCCATCAATGGGGTTCTTTTTCTCTTTCCACTGTCACTTCGGTTGTTCCACCGTCCGCCATTTCCGCTGCTGGGGATAGCTACCGGCGCTATCCTCTCCCTATTTTGGTTGTGCAATGGTTGACGCACTTCCTTTGTGCTATAAACCGAGCCTTCGTTTTCCCGTGAGATCGTACCCGGTGGCAAACAGAATTTGCTTCCCTGTAAGGCTAAAAGCGAGGCTTATAGGGAACCAGTGTAAACGCCGATGGTGTCGTTATTCTATAGCCATTACACTGTGCAGTCAACATTTTCTTCATCGTGGTAAGTTAAAGCAAAAAAGTTGTCTACTGCTGTTTTCACTCACAGTTAATGCTTCCATTTTGTTGTGGTCACTTAAGTCAAGGGCAGCTCAAGTTGCTCTTAGTTTTGAAATTGTTTTTTGATCATACTTTTTCTAGAATAAGAGTAAAACAGTATTGATGTACAATATCACGCGATTGTATTCTCATACAATAATATATTGATACATCATAACATTGCCATGCTCTCCCCTACAATATTTTGTCCTTAAACAATATTAGACATGCTATATCTCAGTACCTTTACTGTTGTATTATGAGCAATAATCCAGGCGGTATAGTGTCCCAGTACTTTGCCGAGAACACTGATGTTGAGAGAAGTTATCTTTTCATTTGCATTTCAGTTGTCAGTGTAAGACCATATTGTCTATCACACCATTTTCTTCAAAATAGAAAAAAAAGAGTTAGCCTGAATAAGAGTGTGTGATAATATAAAAGGTATGGATCATCTAATGGGTTCATGATTTGTTCCTCTAAATTGGTTTAAATATCATATTGACATTAACGGTCAGTGTGACTGTATTGAATCCCGGTACAATCGTCTCAAGTACAACACAGTAATGTATTTTATTTAAATTGTTTTAGTGGTCCCGTTTTCAACTTTTTTGTTGTGACCGAGCCCTTACAGTAAAATTCTGTATTCAGATTTACAGTTCAGTAAGTTGGATGTGAAACCAGGCATCTGCGAGCCAGCTGAACTAGGACATAACCTGGTCAATAGTCAAAATACATTCGAGCCTAGTGGGAGAAATGGCATTGTTTGTCGCGTACCGGTACGCTACTCGTTACTGTCATTTATGGCCACGCTAGTTTCCTCTCTTCTGCTCAATGTTTCAATGATGGTGTTTCTCAGCCCCTCCACACACACACACACACACCGAGCAGAGCAGAGAAGACACTGAACCAGGGTGAAGTTAAGTTAGTGTTACTCGAGTTGGTGACAACTACTACGCTCGTTACATTACTGTAAGTGCAATAAAAGCATCACACTACCCCCAAAGCAAATTCCCCAGTGTAACATGACCTTGGCAGCAGCAATACACAAAATAGAGAACGTTACACTTCTAAACATATTGTATTCATAACATGAGGTGTAGGCTGGGTCTGGGTTGACTTGCCGTCCGCACCCGGACTGAGGTCCAGGCTTTAAAAAGCCCTGATATATATAATCCAGTGAGTCAAGTAAATTCTTTTATGAGACAGTACAAGCCTGTTTCATGCCATAAGCAGCTGATGACTGCTTATGGCATGAAACAGGCTTTTACTGTCTCATAAAGAACTTACTTGACATGAAGTTACAGCACAAAGTTACATATAACTTTCACAAAGAAACACTCAGCGTAGGGAAAGTGCTCAACAAATAAGGAGCAAAATAATCCAGTGAGTCAAGTAAATTCTTTATGGGGAGTACAAGCCTGTTTCATGCCATAAGCAATCATCAGTTGCTTATGGCATGAAATAGGCTTTGCTGTCTCATAAAGAATTTACTTGACTCACTGGATTTTATATATATATATATATACACACACACACACACACACACACACACACACACACACACACACAGTGATTCGAGTCATTTTTTAACTGGACAGTACAAGCCTGTTTCATGCTATGTGCAGTCATCAGCAGTCATTAGAGCTTGATTGATGATTGCACATAGCTTGAAACAGGCTTGTACTGTCTAGTTAAAAAATTACTTGATTATTTTGCTCCTTGTTTGTTGAGCACTTTCCCTACCATTGAAGGTTTCATTTAATGAAGTTATAAATATATAAAAACATACACACACACACATGGATGAGGGCTCAGGAAAGAGGGCATATTTGGAATAGATTTATAATGCCATTCAAAGTAATATATTTTGATATATCTGCCCAATCCAAAATCTATTACTTTAATCAACTTGGTTATGTTAAGAGTTAGTCTCTCAAGTAGACCACAATGCAGTGCCGTTATGTCTGTTATCTCACAGCATCTGAATGAGGAAGACGCTCTGACTGGAAACCATACCAATACCATAGACTTGGGTCAAAACATCTTAAATGCATATAAATACCAAGGTTACTGGTTCCATCACTTGGTTGGGGAAAAGTAAGAAGTAAATTATTTTTGGGTTATTTCCTGTCAAAATCAAGCCCGGGTTATCCAAAATAACGAGACGGAATATGTAGATTAAGGGCACTTTTATTTTCTTCCAAGATCAGCACTTCCAGTGATGCATTTGGGCCTTAGCACCTCTGTGAACCAGGCCTTGATAGTGATAAACTATAAATTACTTTGAAACAACCTTGTCCTGCCTGCAACAAATAATTGAAAAGTTCTCTTTCGAAGCGCTTTACATCAACCCTTTGACCAGACAATACCTACAGTTCATCGTTCAATATTCTCAAGAACAGAAGGTCCCGTACACAAGACTTATTTATGTCACCCACTGGTCTGTTTTACCAGTATTGTAGTTTTAAAAAGTACAATAAATCACTTTCTGAGTTGATACTGGTAATAATTAGCAGTGAGTTGATGTTTTCTCTGAAGTGGTGGATATCGTATTTTGGAATCAAACTATTCACTTTTGGTCTCAGAATTGGTCCGATATCAGGACCGCTTTCTCGGCCGTGTTTTATACATGTTGGGAGATCGGTCCACTTGCTAATGTAGCCCACAACATTTCCCCAGTGCCTGTCCTTAACTGTGAAGGGCCCAGAGCCATATAGTGATGGAGTTCTGTCCTTTTAGGACGCTGGTTGAGAGTCGGAGCCCAAGTTGAACATTGACGGCGATACCATAGAGAGCCCATAAATTGGGGGTCTAAAAGCTACCAGCTGTATTTTGGTGTGAAGAACGTTCCAATCCCCTGTGGTGTAAATTAGGGTAGATTAAAGCCTGTGGTCCAGTGGGTAAGCAGCTCAAAAGCAGAGGCATGTTTTTCTTGAGTAGCCTTCCTAATAGCCTATACACACACTTACAAATGTTTTCTGGTGTAAGAAAAAAAAAGAGTTGGCCTGGATGGAAAAAATATTGCAGCCTTGTTGGGTCAGTTTGCCACTTGGCTTCATCTCAGCGACAGAACTCTGTACTATATACGGCCCGGGCGAGAGCCTGGCGACAATAAAAGCATTTGAGGCCAGCTGCAAGGTGCTCTACAGCTCTTTTTATGCTTTTTTGGTTTTCAGATGTTAACAAAAAGCAAATAGGAACTTCTATATTTTTTGTATAAATGAGACAGAGGTGGTTCTAAAACAGGAGTCTTCAGGGGCTTGTGCTGTTTTCGTAGATTATTTATCTGTTAATTTTATTTTATTTTTTTGCTATTTTGTTCCTGTGATTTTTAACTGTCAGCACTGTAGTGTACATAAGAAGTTTTGTAAAGAGGAAAAACCTTGTAGTGTGATTTCTACTTTAAAGTATGAGCCTAGCTAATAAAAGGTTCAATGTGTCAAAAAAATCTTCCATCAGAGGTCATAATTCCTGATTTCATTTTCAACGCATGCTTCCCATTCTTCGGTTTGCACCCACACATCATAGAAAATTGCAATGTAATGCATTACTAACGGTTTGCCGTGGCCTAAGAGCTGTAAAAACTTGTTTTCGTGTTGGAGGTACAAATGGCCGTATTGGAAATGTTAATTTTCTTTTATCTAATATATTTATATTTTGATATGATTATGGGGGGAGGTGCCGGATGGGTCGAGCAACCCACCCTAGGCGAGTCTGGCAAGGTGTCATTTTAAGTATGTGCTCATGTATGTGGGTTTATGGAGACGTCTCATGACTCAAAAAAGGAAAGGATATCAGCAGTAACTTTCTCTCTCTTTGTGTGTGTCTCTGTCTGTTTCTCCCTCTCTCGCCATGTTATGCAAGCCACCCACACGCCGCAGTCTGCAGTGATGATGAGCTCAGCAGTTTTGCTGGTCAGGATTAGAGCAGACAGCACGGGCCTACACACACCCACACACTCCACGGTAGCCCTACAACTGGAGGCTGGTGCATGTCAGGTCAAATTGAACTCGCACTGCTTCCCTCATGGTCTCCCCATCTCTCTCTCGCTCTCGCTCTCTCAAACACAAACCAGGAACGCCAGAGGAAGAGAGCTGACCTTTAGCAGGAGTGGGAGAGAGAGGCGGTGGGAGAGCAACGAGAGAGCGAGAGGGGGTAGTTGGAGTTGAGATGGGGGAGGCGAGTGACCATGCTGTGAGCGTGTGTGAGACGCATGTATTTATGTGCCCTGTCTCGAGTGTTAAGAGGAAGTGATGTTAATAAGAAGTGCAGCTCAGACACACACACACACACACACACACACACACACACACACACACACAGTCTGCTGTTGGTTCTGTGGTTAAAAAATGTCTCGGTACATTTCCTGTCTGTTCTGCTGGTATTTTCACTAAACACACGAAATCTCTCGTTCCATGAAAAGCCAACCTTTAAGTTCACTTTAGAGATATTTCATTACCTTCCAAAGGGGCCATTAAAATACTGTTGCTACTGGACTCAGATCATAGATTTCACACTGAAATTTTTGATGTCTTCCATACTTTGTAGTTAGTATGCATTTCATAGCCTGTTACTTATGATTTGTATTAGTACTTTTGCTGCTTATTCTTAATCAGCATAGCAGGGGGATAGAGGTTGATTCTTGCGAGCATTGGCTGCGAGATGAAAAATCTACACACATTGTGTGTATAGTCTCACTCATATTTACATCTATGGTCAATTTAGAGTCTTAGTTCATCTGATTTACATGTTTGGACTGTAGGAGGGAAATGTAGGGGAAACCCACAAACATGTCTGTGAATGTTCTCATTCATCCAGGTCATAGTTATCCAAAGGAATTGAATCAAGTGCAACTGGACTTGGTTATATATCCGTGAAGACGTTTCGCCTCTCATCCAAGAGGCTTCATCAGTTCGTGCCTTTCTGACTCTTGGTCTAGTCAGAAAGGCACGAACTGATGAAGCCTCTTGGATGAGAGGCAAAACGTCTTCACGGCTATATAACCAAGTCCAGTTGCACTTGATTCAATTCCTTTGGAAACCCACGAAGACTACGGGAGAACATGCAAATTCTACCTTAAGTAGTACTAGTATTAACACTTTATAGTAAGGCTAATAACTGCATGAATGAAATATAATTGTGACTTATTGCAAAATTCTTTACTTTTTCAAACTCAGAATACGTTGAAAATTAGTCTCAGCTTGTAACTGAGCTGTTCACATTTGATCCAGTAGAGACTACTGGCCCCTTTGGGTACCAGTTGACAGTTTAGCGGTGTGCTATGGAATTCTACTTACACTGATCAGCCAAAACATTAGAACCACCTGCCTAATATTGTGTAGGTCCCCATTGTGCTGCCAAAACATCTCTGACCTGTTGAGGCATGGCCTCCACAAGACCTCTGAAGGTGTCCTCTGGTATCTGGCACCAAGATGTTGGCAGCAGATCCTTTAAGTCCTGTAAGTTGTGAGGTGGGACCTCCATGGATCAGACTTGTTTTTCCAGCACATCCCACAGATGCTCGATCAGATTGAGATCTGGGGAATTTGGAGGCTAAGGCAACACCTTGAACTCTTTGTCATGTTCCTCAAACCATTCCTGAACAATTTTTGCAGTGTGGCAGGGTGCATTATCCTGCTGAATACCATTGCCATGAAGGGATGTACCTGGTCTGCAGTGATGTTTAGGTAGGTGGCACATGTCAAAGTAACATCCACATGAATGCCAGGACCCAAGGATTCCCAGCAGAACATTGTCCACAGCATCACAGTGCCTCCACTGGCTTGCCTTCATCCTATAGTGTATCCGGGTGCCATCTCTTCCCCAGGTAAACAACGCACACGCACCCAGCCATCCACATGATGTAAAAGAAAATGTGATTCATCAGACCAGGCCACCTTCTTCCACTGCTCCGTGGTCCAGTTCTGACGCTCATGTGCCCATTGTAGGTGCTTTCGATGGTGGACAGGAGTCATCATGGACACTCTGACCAGTCTGCGGCCACGCAGCCCCATACACAGCAAGCTGTGATGCACTGTGTTCTGACAGCTGTCTGTCATAGCCAGCATTAACTTTTTAAGCAAAAGCTACAGTAGCTCTTCTGTGGGATCGGACCAGATGGGCTAGCCTTCACTCTCCACACACATCATGAGCCTTGGGTGCCCGTGACCCTGTTGCTGGTTCACTGGTTGTCCTTCCTTGGACCACTTTTGGTAGGTACTGACCACTGCATATTGGGAACACCCCACAAGACCTGCTGTTTGGAGACGCTCTGACCCAGTCAACTAGCCATCACAATTTAGTCCTTGTCAAAGTCGCTCAGATTCTTACACTTGCCCATTTTTCCTTCTTCCAACACATCAACTTCAAGAACTGACTGTTCACTTGCTGCCTAATATACCCCACCCCTTGACAGGTGCCATTGTAACGAGATAATCAATGTTATCAGTTACCTGTCAGTGGTTTTGTTTTGTCTGATCAGTGTAAATCCTGACTTCTCTTTCTGTGACGTAAGAACAGCAACTCGAAACAAAGGAGGCAAGCAAATTCTAACAGAAAGGTATCAGCTACACAGCACATTTGCCGATGTCTGCCATTTTTTGAACTTCAATAGATGACACTGTGGGCTTGTTTACTTTGTTTGAATCAGTACCACCCATCATATTAAGATTCTGGGAAGACCAAGAATAATGGGAGCTTTAAGAAATACTTGCAGAGCACTGATAGGAATCAACATCCTACAATGTAATTTAAACCAATTTATTTTCACATGACATTCATAAATGATATATGAAATAGTTTCATCTTAAAATGGCAATTTTCTTTGTAGTGCAAAATGATGCAAAGAGCAGTGAAATAATGAGCAATCATTATAATGGGACTCACAAACCAAATTGCACAAAGACAATTTTTTGTTTTCATGCACAATCTCAGCTGTTAGTATAGATACTAAATAACTGAAATGGGAAATGTCCCCATGCAAGTATTGTTACTAAATAACTGAAATGGGAAATGTCCCCATGCACACACTTTTAAATCAACACAGCCACAAGGCCAACTGCTGATGAAAAGTAATTCTCTGGCAGCTGGAGAGCATTTACAGGCAGTGTGACGTTTCACATCACAATGGAGGATATTTTGTTCTAATGATAACATCATATTTCAGTGTGACATAACGCATTTCAGGTAGATTGTTTTTAGCAGACGGTACTTTTAAAATCACCACGTCCAATAACTGCACGGGTCAAAGGGGCCAATAATTTTGTGTGTATCGTCAACACAGAGGAATCTTATCAACTGCAAACTTATATCTGCACAGGAATTTGTCTTGGTGACATTAGTACAGAGATACTAACAATATACTGAGGCTCACAGTACATAGTATAAGTAACACACGAGGCAAGAATAAGGAAACATGCCGTTTAAAAGGTTTAGCCTGTATGATAAAACTCTGGAGGGGTACTGGATACTGGATTGCCTGGTCAGCCAGATAATTTGCATGGAATTAAGACCATGATCTGCTATGGATACTGGTTCTCACACTGACTCATGCTGTAACTCAGTATTTTCAAACCCTACACAAAACACTGGTGACTTATTTTGTTTTTGAAATCCTTCACAATGACGTATGTTCTATATTATAAAATAGTACAATGTGAAAAATCCCCTGGCCCCCTCAAAATTCACAGCATATAATCAGAGTCAGTCCTCAAATTCTTTAAATGACTGCTTTTTTCCCTCCTATCAACATTCAGAAATGAGAGCAGTTGGTTGTGCTAGCTTACTATATACAGTGTCAGTGTCTACAGCAGGAGATTGGATATTACAGATGACAAATTAAAAGACGACCATTGCTGGACCACATTGTCCTTTCCAGTGTATGCTTCACAGTAGTCTCTCACAGGGCTCCAAAAGGCGAGTCTTTAGAACGACTCCCTTCCTACCTTCTTTTAAACAATACTTAGAAAATGAGCCCTGTTATTTTGCGGAGTTTTTGCAACTGTCAAATGGGTTGATTCTTAATGTGCTGTTTGCCATTTGATGTAGCTATCTTCCATGTTGATGGAGTCAAAACTCCATCAACGCTCCTACTTAAGTAGTCTGAGGTAGACCCACAAATTAAAATTTATCTTTTTTCATGAGGTCACACAGTCATTGGGTTAATACTGTTCTTTTTATACAATTTGATTCTCCTTGAGCCCCCCTTGACACCTGAAATATGTCTAGCCCAGTTCTACCAAAGCTTCCAGCAACACAGCCCACAATGGTATACGCACACCATTAGTCCACTAATCACCCCATTCTCTCATTCTTACATTAGGTTTCTCTTCATTCGATGCTTCACGTTCAAGTCTGACACCGTGATTTCCTCTCCTTAAGCCTCTCTCCTTTCAGGGAAAATATTCATGCCGAGCTCCACCAAAGCTCCTAGCAACATAGTCCACAACGGTATACAGACAAATGTCAGCTTGACGTTTGCCAGCTTCTCCAGTTTGGCACACAATGTGAGGCTGAAGGCCAGCTTGAGTAACATGGCCGTCAGGTACCAGGCACGAAGACGCAGGTCTGGAGAGCCGTTGCGCGGGTCGTAGCCAGGCTTGCAGCGGCCAGCCATCTTGACGGCGAGCATGAGGATGAGGATACCATCAAAAACCCAGACAGGGAGGAAGATGAGGAACCAGTTCCACTGTACCTGCAATGAAAGCAAATGTTCAGATGACATGAAAGATACTTTTCCAAAACAAAGTTTCATATAGAGTCCAAGCTTAAACCTATTACTTCGCCAGTGTTAGTTACATTACAGTATAGTACCATACTGTAAGAAATTCTGAATTTTGCAGAAGAGAATATACATCAGCGCTCTCCTTAAATGTTACGTATGTGGCTGAATATTAAAATGAGGCCAGTTACCTTCCCATCCAGTTTAAGTACCAGCATGATAAGAAAGATAAGGGTAAAGACCCAAGTTAGCAAGACCCTCTGGGCCAGAGACATATCTGTGACTTGTAGACAGATTCTGGAGTGAAAAGGAAAGAAAGACTGAATAAAGGGACAGACATGTCAACTAACACTTTTACTGCTATGTTATTTACACCTAGCAAACTTAACATGAACTAGATTAAGGAAATTGTAGAAACAAAATGATTGATATATAGTTATATCATTTATTGTCCTCTGAGAGGAAATTCTTCTTCAGCCAGCGCAAGTACCACAATAATGCAAGCCCAGACACAAATGGACTAATGTCTGACCCAGTATGTCAGACATTACACTGTACTACAGTTATCACATATGAACAGAGACACAACACATGAAATTAGATATTGCACAGTACACATCAGTAAAGACACATTGGCATTACAAAAACATAAGGCTTTGTTGGTTCCAACAACCACACACAAAAAAAACTTACTAACGTTATGTAATTTAATCGTCGTTTTCGGTGGCTAGACTAGCTAATTACCCTTCCTTCATCACAGCAAGGCTTGCTAGCATCAAACATGAAAACTATCATCTTGCAGCGTAGCCAGACACTATTTATCCAACTACCTCGTTTCAGGCTATTTCGAGAGTGGCAAGTGGCATTTTCGCTTCCATTTTTAAAAAAACCCCAGAGGTTTTGGTACTTCTCAGGGAGATTTCCAACGTCATTGATATTTCACATGAATAGCTAACGATATATCCGTTAATGATCCAGTATTTGGTTCCGTTATCTGAATTTGCCCCGCCTATTTTAAACATCAATTGGCTCATTTCTTTGAGGCACTATATTGGTCGGTTGCTATTAGATTGACTTGATGTCAATCACAATAGACCTTGATCGTAAAGTGTGTACAAAAGCGCACGACTGAATCCTTCCTCTGCAGTAAAGCTTGTCCGGCCCTAGAGGTCAGTGACATTCTTCTGAATCCATCTCCTTGCTGCTATACAAACGATTTTAATGCGCTCATCATGGAAACGGCAACAATGGTGTTCATTTTGGCAGATAGCCTGTGCCAGACTTGGTCACAGCGATGAAAGTGAGGGTATGACAGCGCGCCCACTTTGCAGCGCATCCTGTTTAATTAGCGTGGCCGTCAAAATCGAAATTGGGCCGCAAAAGCGAGTGCGCATTTAAGCCATTCATTTCGGCCGTAGCAGATGAAGTTGTATTTTCACAGTGAGAGAAGGGAAAAGCTGTCGCTTCGAAAAATCGACGGCGAAAGACGTTCAGTCAGGATCCTGGACAGACAATGGACGAGACCGGCTAGATTCGTTCTGTCCACACTGATGTTAAAGAGAGTATAAGTTTTTGTCTCGCCTGTGGACTTGGGACTGCTATCGCTGCTATCGAGGAGGTAAGCCTTGCCTTGCATGCCATGTTTGAATAACACTGATCAGGATTTCATTTTAGGGAAAGCTGTCCGGGGTCTTTGTGCTCAGTGGCTTTTGGCTGAGCAGCTCCGGCAAAACTGAGCAATAAGACAAGCTGCTCGTTGAATTAACCCAACATTTCTACACATGTCTGCATCTCGTTGGTAGCGGGCGGAAGAGCAGGCTAAGCTGTAGGAGCCATACAAATAAAGATAGCCGAGTCCATGCTCAGTTTGGTGAAAAAGAAAATCAAACTTCTATTCTAGTTCACTTGGCCTTTGGCACAGTTAACCAGCGTTAACTATGGGCTCCAGTCGTACCTTTCCAGTACGACTGGAGCAGCAGGCTGGAAAATTGTCACAGATCTGAGCTGCCCTTCAGGCTGGGAGTTTGGCAAGGCTGCCCATCATCCAACATGGATATTCCTATCCAGATAGATTGGCTCCTCCAGTGTCTGATTGGTGTTGTCACAACTCACTGACATTTTCCGTGATACAGGCACTGCATAGGGAGATTCCAGTAGGTATATATAGGAGATTTAAAAAAATTTTTTTTTAATAGTAATGCACCCAACACTTGCATTGTTGTGTGGCTTTCATACCAGTAAAATCCTATTCAGCACTATGGAGCAAACACTGCACAAGGTAATGGGCTTTTTTACAGTCATCATATAAGATCAGTGTAACACCACTTTCCTCAATACTTGGGCTGTTGGCTGTATAGTGTACCAGCTATTTTTTTCTCTTTTCTTTAGAAAGATGTATGGATGTGCCAAGAAGCAGTAATGCAAAGCAAGTGTTTGAAGTAGCGCCTCACGGTATTTAAATGTATTGCGAGGACATATGTTTTGATATGGGCACAATATTTAGGCTGTATAAATATCATTGTTAGCTATTTCAACATATTTGTGGAACAAGTTAATATGTTGGGTTGCCAGCTATAGACATATCATGTGGTGGATTTCTGTTTTAATCCACACACTTTATCTCTGGTGGTTTCACTGAGATGGAGTTGTCATCAGGAAGAGATACTTGAATGTGCAAAAATATCTTGGGCTATTCCTTTGTTCGCATTTTCACATTTTAGGCATTTCAGTGACGTTCTTATCCACAGGGATGTACAATGATTACCAACATCAAACAAAATGGGCCATGAGAATGAATACCGTACTATTCATTCCCACTGTAAAGCAAGTCATACACTCGGCTAAAAGCCGTGATATTCACATGTAGAATACACTGCAAAAAACAGCTTTCAAAACAACTTTTTCATCAGAAAAGAGGTCAAAGGTCAACTTTTTGAAATTACCGAGAAGGTATATAGGATTTTCACTTAGCTTTCATCTGCAAACTGATCCAGCTGTAAGATGTTCAACTCTCTTCCATCCTACAGCAGCCATTATTGAGCGGCCCCTGAGCAAGGCATATGATCAACTAATGCACCAGGGAAGCCACGTGGTGCTTGAGAGTAGGGTAGCGTTTGTATGGGACACTTCAAGTTACAACGGGTGTGAATTTTTTCCACTGTGGGAATATGGTTGATTATTTTTAAAGTATACACATTTAGTAGACCCTTACCTTCATTAGAGAGGAAAGGAAAGTTTGGGGGTGGGGGACAGCCTGTTAAGCTATTGACCCACTCAGCAGTGAATTAGAGTCATATAGACCAAATGTTCCCGGCATCTTTTTAGCAGCCGGCGGTCAGAGCTCAGCCCTCAGTGCATTGTGCACTTGTATGTGCATTGGCCCATTGTGAACTGCAGTGGTTGACTGACTGCATAGTTAAGTGTCTCGTTTTGTGTGTGTGTGTGTCTTTAACTGTACCCTCCGCCGACCTGCTGCAGTCTATTGTCTCAGAGAGAGAAGTGTGTGTGAGAGAGACTGGGTCCCTCTGTTGTATCTCTCTTCTCTCTTTCTTATACGCTCTCTTTTCCATCTCGGTCTTACTCAGTCCATAAAGCTCTCAGACAGGCGGCGTGTATTGTATGGGTTGAATCTGCCTGGAGTGCTGGTTACATCACCAGCTGCAATATAGTTACATCATAGCCGAGACTGCCATATCGTTTTGCATTACAGAGGTGGACTGAAGAAAGCTACGACAATGAGTCCAATATTGAATCCTGTCATTTTTATATCGTAAGTGGCTGCAAGTGTTTGTTTGTTACCATAGGCAAAGATTGACTGGCTTAGCTATCGCAATATCCAGACGACAAGCTGTTTTGTCAACTCAGACGAACTGTAACGGAATACAGCAACATTTTCTCTGAAAGATTAGGGTGATATGTTACTCAAGGAAGAACCAGTTCTGTTCATAGAGAGCATGTTCGATGAAAGATTACCGAGGCTGTCACTACCCACCAGCCAAAAGCTGCAGCTGTGGCTAGTCCATATGTCTGCTCTGCCAGCCTTGTATAAGATCTGGTGGATCATGTCTATTCTAAGAGTGGTATTTAGCTGGTAATGTGCTTAAAGTGGCTGGTGAAATTTCGGGATACATCTGTTGCTATGGCCAGTGGAAAGAACAGCTATTTTTCTTCATTTATTATTTCAGAGCTTCCAGATGTTTATTTCATCCCCGAGTGACGGCTTTAGCAAAAACTGAAGTCAAACCCTGAGGAGATAAAGTGTTACTTCTCTTATTAATTAGATTCCTATTGTTTTAACTTAAAGGCCAGAAGGTGAATTGCTGCTGCTGCTGATTGCAACCGTGGTGGTGCAGATAATGATGGTGATGATTTAATAGTGTAGTGAAAGTGGTTGAGTTGACAGTGGTAATGATGATGATGGGTGTGCCATTGAGAGATTTGACAATGGCTGCTTGCGGAAGTGATGATGGTGGAGTTGTTGGTGACTGACAACGGAAGTATGGCGAATGCGGTGACGCTACTACCAGTATTGTCAATCTAGACAGTCCCAGAAAGTTGAATCCGTTTATCTGGACGCAACGGTTAGTGGGAGAAACATTTCATCACTCAGTTAAGTGACTTCGTTAGTCTCAGCTGACTGCAGGTATCTCCACCCATATAAACAGCACAGTTGCATAACGACCGAAACCGACAGAGTTCTGTCACAACCGAAACCAGCGATCGGTTTCATATGCAAATTGCCGTGGCCATTGATTTGAGTTAAAATGGCCACGTGTACTATTCAAAGAGGATTGGGGAATAGTTGCAATCACAGCATTGTAAGATGGTCTCTGACTCCCCGTTCAAACCAGCATTCCTCCCTATCAAGGATGTGCACATCCTCATCCTTGATAGAGTTACTGGCCTGTAGATGGTTGGCTCTTCTGTGTTGTGCCATCCTCTTTGCCAGAGTCTGTTTGGTTTCCCCAATGTACAATTCATGGCAATCCCCCGACGCTTCTCTTTGTGCTGGGGGACCCGATCCTTGGGGTGGATCAATTTCTGGTGCAGCGTGTTTTGGGGTTTGAAAGCAACTGAGAAGCAGTGTTTGGAAAATACGTGTCTTAACTTTCCCAACACTCCCGCCACATACGGAATAACCACTGGTTTACGCTTAGGCAGCTGTTGTCCTTCTCCTCTCTTCGATCAGCTGGTGCACTGTTTGGGCGTCTTCCTGGCTTTTACAAATGTCCAGTTAGGATAACCACACTTAACCAGGGCCTATTTACTGTGGGATTTCTCCCCTTCCCCAGCCGCTGTGTTGGTAGGGATGTTGTCAGCTCGGTGGTACAGCGTCTTGATGACTCCTAGTTTGTGCTCCAGTGGATGATGAGAGTCAGACCTTAAGTACTGATCAGTATGTGTTGGTTTATGGTAAACATCAACAATCAAATGTCCCCCATCACCACTTGCAATTTCACAGTCTAAGAAGGCTAACCTGTCATTTTTCATTTTTCACATCCTTCCTGGTGAACCTGATGTGGTTGTCCACAGAGTTAATGGGGTCAGTGTAATGTGGTACATTCTGAGATTTAATTTTAACCTTATGTGTTGTCCACAAATCTGAACCAATGGCTAGGTGGTGTCCCAGGATAGGACATCAGAGCCCTCTTTTCCACTTCATCCATATACAAGTTGGCCGCTATAGGTGATACTGAGGAATCCATAGCACACCCATGTTTCTGCCTATAGTACTGCGCTCTATATGTGAAGTATGTGGACTGAAGACAGCTTCAGGAGCAGACACACTTGGTCAGTGTTAAGGGTGGTCCTCTTGCTAAGGGTGGGGTCGTTTTGTAATTTCATATGGACTATCGCCACTGCTTCATCAACAGGAACGCTTGTGAAGAGGGGCGTAACATCATAAGAGACTATTGTTTCATCCGCCTCCATAATAATGTCCCTCACCTTATCCACAAAATCCATAGTGCTCTGAATGTGATGTTCAGTACTGCCATGCCAGAAACTTAGAGATGTTCTAAGTCACTGAGTTAATCATACTAACAATAGGCCATAATGGCACATCCTGTTTATTTATCTTATATTAACCAATAAGACTAGGTGTGGCTTCCCCTGGGTATAATCTATGGTACAAAATTCTGTCAATAGCGTTGACCTGTTCTAACAGCTTCAGACAATCTATCACCTTTTTCTTGTAACCACTACCTGGATCTCGTTTCAGGGGCTCATAAGTATTTATGTCGCTAAGTAACATCATAACTTTCTCATGATAGTCTGTCTAGTTTGATAAAACAGTGCACCTACCTTTATCCGCTGGAAGGATGATGATGTTATTGTCCTTACTGACAGCTGTGAGTGCATTCCTCTCATCTCTACTGATGTTGGACAGTGGCGGTTTCGCATTGCTGAGGCAGGCTGAAATTTTTGTCCACAGTTGCTCTGCTTCCGGGTCCATGATATTGTTGTTATGGATTGCCGAGTCCGTGGCTGTGATCAGTTCCACTAGCGGGACTTGCCTCAGCGTGACAGCAAAATTCAGCCCCTTAGCAAGGATGTCTTTCCCGCCAGGGTGAGTTGTCTATCAGACAGATTTTTCACCCACTTGTCCACATTGCCGGCGTGTGTCTGGCGTCCATCTCTCTGTCTGCCATTGAGGGTGCTGTCCGTTGTCTGGCGATGTCTCTGGCATGCAGCAAGTAGGTTGAACTTCCTTTGCTGCCTGGTTTCTGACTTTCCATGTTGTGCTAGATGAGCCTGCTCCGTGAAATCAACCACATGTTGGAAAGTGGTCTCATCTAGATGCGATGTAAGTATCTGTTGGATCTGTTCCTCTTTGGCTTCCAAAGCATTGATGATAAAATTAGTTTGTCTCACCTGTTCGTATAAGAGCTGGCTCTGTGCCTTCTGGAGGATCTTGGTAGCTCAGTGGCCCTTGACAGAAGATTTGATTTGCAGGCTCTTTGGCGTAATCCTGCTCTGTCTGCATCTGAGGCTGAATCTCAGGTTGTTCCTGTAGTCTACCATCTTATGCACCGTATAAGTTCAAGGCTTGTGCTGTGCTATAAGGTTGGGATACCTGCAGTCAGCTGAGACTGGTGAAGTCACTCAGTTGAGTGGTGAAACGTTTCTCCCAATAAACTTTGTGTCCAGATGAACTGATTCAGCTTTCTGGGATTTCTTTACCTGGATTATTGAGCATGCATCAAGACATCTAGATGGATGGTGGCCAGAAGCCGGCCAGGATGGAGACAGTGGCAAGGACATTGTTTTGAGTTTCAGCAAAAAGCTGACGACACGATTCCACAACATACAGTCCTTATTACTTATCTCTTTCTTGGTCATCTGTTAGTATCTTGCGACCTGGCTGGTGAACAAATGGTTTGGTTAGGTCCCATGAGGTTTGACAGTGGTACTAATTTGGTAGCATTAGCTATGATGTTATCAAGTACTAGGTCTACACTAATTGCTGTTTTATCAGCAAAAAACAGCTTTGGAGCATTAGCTGTGGTTTGTTCTTGTTCCACTTTTTAGGAACAGATGAAAGTAAAACTGTGTTGTCAAACCAGTGTTTACTATGCCGTGCTGTACACTGTCCAGTTTCTGTACCTCAGAAGCTGCAGGAGTCTTGCTCGGTGAATAGGCCGGCGTTGCTTTGCTCTGCTACTGCTTGATATTTATCACAATTTCTAAGCAATCATACAGTTAAGTGTGTGCATGCGTGGGTCCTTGGTTCGTGTTTTTTCCAATTTGGCATGTGGGGGCAAATACAAAGGAAAGAGGCATTTCAAACCTCACTGTGTTGTCTTCCTTCAGCCAAACCCAAAGTTTGGAAAGGACTAGAGCGTCTCACACACAAACACACACACACACACACAGAAAATCAGAAAATCTCCGGAAGCCCAGACAGCTGCTGCAGGCATTAGATGCAATCATTAGACAGATTATTAGACGCCAAAATGTTTCTCTTGACTGACTTTACCTGCATCATAAGGTCTTAGACACACACACACACACACACACACACACACACACACACACACACACACACACACACACACACACACACACAGCAGTTTTATTGTGGGCATCTTTCAGAAGTAGTGTTTACATAACCTCAAGGCTATTTCTAATGTGTGTGCATGTGCCTATGTGCATAAGTCCTCTCTCATCACTGAAGTACATTCTTAACCACAGCTTTTAAGATGTAAAGCACTACCAAGAGCTGACTCACAGACACAAGCATGGACACACATACGCACGCAAATACATTGGTCCTTTGCTTTGAATCTCAAATGTAGTTTTGAAATTCTTGCTTTAGTAGATCAGACATGCTCTTGAATTTATTTGACTCTCTCTCTTTCTCCCTCTATCATTCTCTTTTTTTTTTCCAAATGCCTAGCTCCTGTCCTAATTTGGCTGTGAAGACGAAACAACCAGAGGTAATGTGTATGTGTTCGTGTGTGTGTGTGTTTCGCACAGGGTGATGTGATGCATTTAGTGCAGTAGTTAGAGGAAAGATGCGTGCTTGCTTACCGCCTGCTTTTCTAACCTCTCACTTACAGCTTGCTGTCGCTGGCTAGCCCTTGTGGTGAACAAGGAAGCAGCCCAGTGCATAAGCCTTCCCCCACCAGAACGTAGCCTCTCCTTCGCCAAGACCCCAGCCAGGCCTCCTCGTGGCCACACATGGTAACTGGGCACCTTGCAGCCTCAGGCAAACTTGGTAGGGGATCTTGGAGTTGCAGTGGTCCCTAAAGGCTGTTCATGGCCAACCACTGCCCCGCTGCTTCGTGGGAAGTCTATTGAGATAAAGGCTAGGGGAGCACACCCTGAGAGAAAAGCAACATGTTTGGCGGCACACATTAGGCGGTTCTTCAACAGTCTGGAGTTTCCGGCAGCCTCCTGCAGTAATGATGGGTGACTGGTCATCCTGGGTATAAAGCCCTTGCCACCAGGACCAACTTGTCCTGGCAAAGACAGTGCTACTGAGGACTGTGCACCCCCTGTGGCACTCTTAAAAACCTCCTTGCGTAGGTCTCCGCCTCTGGCCATGGTGTACAATATCCAGTTGAAGTCTGGTAGTGTTGGGGTGTCTGGCGATGGGAGCAGGGTAGAATTGCCCTGGGAACTCTTAGTCAGAGCCCTGCACATCAGCGGCATGGGGTGTATGGTCACTAGCAGCTGGGGTTTAGTGGCAGCTGCTTTTGGCAGATCCCCGTGTGACTGAACGGCCCTATTTAGGGACCACACTGCTCACCCTAATTGGGGTGGGGCCTCGAAAAGGTGGCCTAAAAACTGCCCACTCAACCAACCTCCTGGGTATGTTACCGCACCTACCGGGAATTCCATCCTGCGGTAAAAACAATAAAATGATCGCATTCAAATTGGCAACATGGGATGTTAGGACTCTCCTTGATCATGATGCCAACAGACCGCATCGAAAGACTGTGCTAATTACTGAGGAACTGAGACGCTAGAACATGGACATCCGCTGCTCTCAGTGAAACCAGGCTCCTGGGTGAAGGCTCCCTGAGAGAGGAAGGAAGAGGGTACACCTTTTTCTGGAGAGTCTATCCCCTTGGCGGACAGCATCAACATTGTATTGTGTTGGACTGGCAATCAAGAACAGCATTCTACCCAGCCTCACTGAAAAACCCACCTCACTAAGTGAGAAGCTAATAACCCGCCGTATCCCCCTAGCAAAGACACACTATGCCACTCTGTTAAGTGCATATGCATCAACACTACCATCCAGGCGCATGGGAACATGTTTTAAATAAGGGGGGGGGCTGCCAACTAAAATATGACATCATTGTTTTGTTTTGTTAGGTGCATGTGTAGCAGATTTGGAATGGTAAATGACCAAAGACAGGCAACTTTTTTTTGGGAATCTGCCCTTTTATTTTTGATCTGCATACACAACAACAAAATGGGCAGAAACTGTTGGACGGTTATTCAGCTCTCTCTTTTAATACGTAGAACCAATAAGCAACATTAACAACCACAACACAAACTGTATGGCGCAACAAAAAACTCACGTCATTCTATTATTACAACTGATTTAGGCTACTCTAACAACCAAAACTAACTGCACGGTGGCAGCGCTACTAATGAAAAACATTAACGATTTGCTATTACAACAAGTGCAGAATACATTCACTGCACAGTGGCAGTGTTATCAATAAATCCATGTCTTACCTGAAATTATAGGGCACCAAACCTAGCCTTGCGTTCTGATGTGTTGCTAATGAAACGTCTAATGAGGGATGGTACGGCCAAGCTGTCCAAAATGTTACTGTGAATATGCATTATAGCTGGATGTGTCAATCTCTTCTGGATCATGGTGCTTCGCAACCAAATTTTAAGTCGCCATAGGGTGGAACATGATCTTTCTGATGAGGCAGCTGACACAGCGAGACACAAACAAAGTTCAACAAATTTCTCAACTTCTTTAAACAGCCCCCAGGTTTGTGGATGCAATGCTGCCAGAAATTTGGCAACCTCCTGTGCAGAGCTGTATGTTTTTTTCCTTGGCCAGGTCACCCATTAAAGTCAGCTGCAATTGCAGACGTGATCTGTCCACCTGTTTTGGGAGGGGAACCTCATTCAGTCCCGAGAAGTTTCGATTGGCAGCATCAACAATGAGCGTGGCTTCTCTCGTCAGCCACTCACATCCCCTCTTGGTCAAATCTTCGTCCTATCTCCATTTCGACTAAATCCAGGACTTCATAGAGCTGACGTCTCCACTGCACTTCTCCTGAGTTGGACACCATCTTTTCGGGTTCAGTGGTGTTGTGAAGAGATGGGGTTTTGCTCATCCTGCTGAGAGCAGGCATTTCCAGATTGTTGCGGGCTGCACAGGTGTTAACTTTGTCCATAAGTTGCTTTACTGAATCCTTCTCCTCAGTGTTTACATCTGTTGCCAAAGAACAAGCAGTGGTCATTGTGCTTTGATGACTTCTGGCCACTGTCTTGGAAGGTCTGAAAAGAGCTTTGCTGCACACCAAGCCGAAATTTGTACTCGGTTTCTTTGCTTGTGTGTTCAGTCCAGATATCTTGGCTTGGGTTTTGCCCCACATTTTCTTGTCTGTCTCCAATATTTTTAGAGTCTCAAGAAGTGCCATGTATGCTGAGATAACTCGTGAGATGGCATTAGTTTGGATGTACCACTGAGTAGGGCATAGTCCCAAGACATTGCACACCCCCTCTTCGGTTCCAAAAAGCGACTGGAACAAATTGGAACAAATTTCCGTTTTGATTATTCTCAAATGGTGGCGGCATGGTGGCACAGTGGTTAACACGGTCACCTCACAGCAAGAAGGTCCTGGGTTCGAGCCCCGGGTAGTCCAACCTTGGTGGGTCATCTCAGGTCGTCCTCTGTGTGGAGTTTGCATGTTCTCCCCGTGTCTGCATGGGTTTCCTCCGGGGGCTCCGGTTTCCTCCCACAGTCTAAAGACATGTCAGTCAGGTGAATTGGCCATAATAAATTGTCCCTAGGTATGAATGTTTGTATGTGTGTGTGTCTCGGCCCTGTGATGGCCTGGTGGCCTGTTCAGGGTGTCTCCCTGTCTGCCGCCCAATGACTACTGGAATAGGCTCCAGTATCCCCGTGACCCTGAGAACAGGATAAGCGGTTCAGGTAGTGGATGAATTATTCTCAAATGACAACAGAAACTCCTTGGACAAAGTTTAATGTGGCAGCAACTAGCCTCACTTCCCTTGCTACTTCCTGTAGAACAAGGTCCAATGCATGGTTGCTGCAATGGACATACAGGGACTCTGGGCACAATGCCTTCAATTTTACACCATTGAAATACCTAGACATATTAGATGCACCATCAAAACAGTATCCTTGCAGACGTTTCATATGCAAATTAAAATGCAGGAAAATGTTTTTAATGCATGAAAACAGTGTTTCTGCTGATCAGTCACACGCATTGTAAAACCCCAGGCACACGTTACGTGCTGTCAAACTAGAGGAATCCACAAACTGCAAACAGCACGAGAATTACTCACAGGCACTAATATCTGTTGTTCCGTCTGCTACAAGTCCCAAAAAAGAACAGTGCTGAGCTTCAGAAACTTTCTCTCGCTGTATTGCATGAGCAAACATTTCAATGATTTTGTTTTGAATCGTATCCGACATACACTTATCTCTGCATAAAAGCCATTCTCTGGCTTTAGGTAATGAGTGCGTCCTCTCCAGCATAAGCTGCCAAAGAATGCCATCGCGATGGCTATGCCCTCTGACTGGCATTCTCTCACGGCCCAGAAATTTAATGGTCCTAAATAAAAGTTCCAAAAATGTCCTGGCAGTATTCTGATCCCTAGCTGTTATATCTGATAACATAGCACTGATAGGAGTAGTAGTTTTGAGCGTAGCTAACGTGCGCATTGCATCTGAATGAAGGTCTGATAATTCGTATTGATTAAACTTTTCTCGAGCTTTATTCCAATGCTAAATCCCCCTTAGCGAAAGAACTGTCACTGGTATAATGCAATAATCCCTTGGTCACTGCTTTGTTGCAGATGACGCAAAGCACACAGCTGGTCTCTTTTACATAATGCAACCATTGCCATTTCTCAAACCAATCCCATTGGAATGTTCTCTCAAAGCTCTCCGTGCCAAATTTTCTTCCTGGGAATTTAATTTTTGGGTGAAAGGGTTCATCATGCTGGGCAGTGCTAACATTGGCATGGGCAACGTTAGTGGCTTGTTGTTGATGCCCAGTGTCCCCTCCACTGCTGACGTTAGCTGTAGTCTCTGCTGAAGTGTCCGGCGTTGGTTCATTTTCGGCTGTGGTGGTGCTGTTAGCTGTGGTTTCGGCCTTGTGCTCAGTAACCACTGTGTCATTGATTTTAGTTGCCTTTGAACCACTAGTTGAAAAAAACTCTATCCATTTCTGCTTGTTCGCCATTTTCGTTTGCTAGGTGTTGGTATGTCTTTTTTTCCCACTGCCTCTTTATTGAAGAAACGAGTATTCCAATAACAAACATTCAACAAACACTGAGACAAAAACAGAACATATTAAGGCATCATTATAAAGTAAGGATACTATAACAAAGTATGGCTTCATTGTCAATACAACAATACAATCAATATGTTATCAAGACATAGGGTAAATGTAACATAACAAAAATGAATAAATTTAATTAAACAGAGGTAGGCATAAAAATCAAACAGGGACGATGCTCCCCTGTTGGGGGTGGATGCGTTACCTCATCCAGTGTGGCCTGTCGGCCTGCTGTACACATTTCCGCCCCTGCGGCTGATGATGCAACTGCTTCACAAGGTCTTTACTCAACACCTATCAGTGATACTCATGGCACCAGAGAGCCCGGGTGCCAGGTGGTTCCCGAACCTAATTCAGATAATGGTGGTGGGTCTGTGGCCCGTCCCAGATCTGTCCACAGCCCTGCAACAGGCAGAGGCTGGAATTCTCTCGTGTCCAGTTCTGGGACGGCACCTCTTGTTCTGGAGCTTGAGAGGATGAGATTTAGCGACATGGGCCTCTCGGTCACGGTTGTCACAACTATTCAGAATGCACATGCCACTTCCACCTCCAGGGCTTATACTACGTGCTGGCGGGCTTTTGTAGACTGGTGCAATGCCAGGGCCCTCAACCCATGCGCCTACCTTTTGTAAGATTTTGTGCAGTTCCTACAGGACCTGTTTGATGGTGGCTGTGCTGTTTCCACCTTGGGAGTGTTTGTAGCAGCGATTACAGCGCGCCATGATGGTTTTGGTCACTTCACTGTCAGCAGCCACCCCTTGGTTAAATGCTTCCTGTTGGGAGTCTGCAGGCTGAGGCCCTCTAGTCAACACTTTGTTCCTCAGTGGGACCTGCAGACTAGCCTGGATGAATTGACTGGCCCGCCTTTTGAGCCGCTAGGTCAGGCGAACTCAAGAGTTTTTGTCTATCAAGATGGGAGTTCTCTTTCTCTTCAGCCAAGAGAGTGGGCGGGGGGGTGGAGGATGGGATTTGTGTGCCTTGTCGGTACATCCCTCCTGCGTGTCGGTCAGTGACAAGAGGTTGGTGGAACTGCGTTCAACTCGTCCTTCCGGCTGAAGGTCATTGCCTCCTTGTTCAGGTTGAGAGTCATCCGTCTGAGAACGTACTTTCCTCCTCCTCACTCTGACAGGGAGGAAGAGCGCTTCCACACCCTGTCTGGTGCAGTCACTTTACAGTTATGTGGAGCACTTGGCGACTTTCAGGAAGTTCGATCATCTTTTTGTCTGCCATGGCGGTCGGGCTCAGGGGGACCCTCTGTCTGTGGAGAGGCTTGCTCACTGGATTTTTGATGCAATCCACAAGAGTTACGATGCAATGGGCCACCCCGCCCCAGTGGGCCTCAGGGCACACTCTACTATGGGCATTGCATCCTCTATGACACATTTCAGGGGCGTGTCAGTGGACTGCTGACGCTATGTCCCATTCTGTGCTTGGCACACTGTCTGGGGGGGCCTCGTCTTCAGCTGACTGGGATGTCTGTTGTGCCCAGCCTTTGGCAGGTTGTTGTAGTACAGTACAAGACCCTCAAAGGGTCAGTACTCGACTGTTGGACTGCTGCTGTGTAGGTTGCTGTTTGGCAGGTGTTGGACTGGTGTCAGTTCGGGCTGAGCTGGGAGTACACTGGACCATAACGGTCTTCGCCTTCGATGTGAACCAGTAGTGAAGCACGTTAAAGGGTGGAGCACATATGACATAGTAGTTTCCCTGAATGTAACTCTAGTACATACGTAGCCCTCTAACCATAAGCCCAGCTGGCCCCAGTCATAAGCCCAGCAGGCCCCAGCGGAGACGCAGGGGTTTTATAGGGGTTGGAGCGCTGTGTGGCTCCTACCACCTAATTGGACGGTGAGTGTAAAGATCTTTCTCAGGTACTGAGGCGGAGCCTGGATTGGGTAAACCAATAGTGAAGTCCGTTAGAGGGCTGCACACTTGCTTGATAGAACTGGAGTTAATGTAGGGTAACTACTATTTTTTCTTCCCTGCACATCACATGCCCTTTTAACGCTGTTTGCTCTGATGACGTGAGTGTGTCTGCTTCCTGTCTCTCTCTCGCTCACACTCACACACACACACACACACACACACACACACACACACACATACGCACACAAAGCTGTGACCTGGCTAACTAACACAGTGACACCATTCCACATTGTGTGCGGATGTGTTTGTGCATGTGTGATATTTTTTTTTACCCGAGTTACTGGTCATGCCACTCTACAAGTTGGTCTGATCTTAATAAGGTTCAGAACATTGGAGGAAATCCATGAAGGGGGGGGGGTGCAGAGAGAGAAAGAACTTGAGATGGAGAGCGGTAGAGGAAAAGGGGGAGAGACAGATGAAAGTCTACTTCCCCTCCTCTCTAGAGAAGCATTACAGAAAAATACTGCTCTGTATTGTGTGTGTGTGTGCGTGCGTGCGTGCGTGCGTGCGTGTGTGTGTGTGTGTGTGTTGTGTAGACTGGCAGCAGTTTTAGAAGGATACTGCAACTTGTGCATTGAGCAACGAGTAAAGGAGTCTCTGGGTGTGTTGGGTGGGTATATCTGTATGCCTCTTTCATGTAGTTTGAGGTTATTGGCTTCCTGTACCACATACACACAAACACACACACATGCGCGCATGTGCACACACATACGCACATAACTTCTCTATTTGATACTCTGAGCTGCAGTCCAGGATATTTGTTATATCTGTTACATTTACACTACCGTTCAAAAGTTTGGGATCACCCAAACAATTTCGTGTTTTCCATGAAAAGTCACACTTATTCACCACCATATGTTGTGAAATGAATAGAAAATAGAGTCAAGACATTGACAAGGTTAGAAATAATGATTTGTATTTGAAATAAGATTTTTTTTACATCAAACTTTGCTTTCGTCAAAGAATCCTCCATTTGCAGCAATTACAGCATTGCAGACCTTTGGCATTCTAGCTGTTAATTTGTTGAGGTAATCTGGAAGAATTGCACCCCACGCTTCCAGAAGCAGCTCCCACAAGTTGGATTGGTTGGATGGGCACTTCTTTGAGCAGATTGAGTTTCTGGAGCATCACATTTGTGGGGTCAATTAAACGCTCAAAATGGCCAGAAAAAGAGAATTTTCCTCTGAAACTCGACAGTCTATTCTTGTTCTTAGAAATGAAGGCTATTCCATGCGAGAAATTGAAGATTTCCTACACCGGTGTGTACTACTCCCTTCAGAGGACAGCACAAACAGGCTCTAACCAGAGTAGAAAAAGAAGTGGGAGGCCGCGTTGCACAACTGAGCAAGAAGATAAGTACATTAGAGTCTCTAGTTTGAGAAACAGACGCCTCACAGGTCCCCAACTGGCATCTTCATTAAATAGTACCTGTTAGAGCCTGTTTGTGCTGTCCTCTGAAGGGAGTAGTACACACCGGTGTAGGAAATCTTCAATTTCTTAGCAATTTCTCGCATGGAATAGCCTTCGTTTCTAAGAACAAGAATAGACTGTCGAGTTTCAGATGAAAGTTCTCTTTTTCTGGCCATTTTGAGCGTTTAATTGACCCCACAAATGTGATGCTCCAGAAACTCAATCTGCTCAAAGAAGTGCCCATCCAACCAATCCAACTTGTGGGAGCTGCTTCTGGAAGCGTGGGGTGCAATTTCTCCAGATTACCTCAACAAATTAACAGCTAGAATGCCAAAGGTCTGCAATGCTGTAATTGCTGCAAATGGAGGATTCTTTGACGAAAGCAAAGTTTGATGTAAAAAAAATCTTATTTCAAATACAAATCATTATTTCTAACCTTGTCAATGTCTTGACTCTATTTTCTATTCATTTCACAACATATGGTGGTGAATAAGTGTGACTTTTCATGGAAAACACGAAATTGTTTGGGTGATCCCAAACTTTTGAACGGTAGTGTATATCTGAGGACGGCTCGAACAGGTTGAAGTAAACAAACTCAAATGCTTCGCTAGCCTCTGAACAATGTCTGCTGTTAGACTGTGCCGACAGGGTTTGGACAGCGTGTGCAAAGTGAAAATGCATCTGGATTAGAAATACTACAAGCAAATATTTTAAGCAAAACTTGCCAAAACAATAGACTTTATGAGACACAGCTCATTCATAACTGTTTTCTTCTACCTAATGTTGCATCTTTAAATAAAGCATTAAAAAAAAAATTCTTCCAACATTGTAATAAAAACTTAACATCCGGGGCATCTGGGTTGTGTAGCGGTCTGTTCCATTGCCTAGCTACACGGGGATCGCCGGTTCGAATCCCTGTGTTGCCTTCGGCTTGGCCGGGAGGCCCTACAGGCACAATTGGCCGTGTTTGTGTGTGGGAAGCCGGATGTGGGTATGTGTCCTGGTCGCTGCACTAGCGCCTCCTCTGGTCGGTCAGGGCCCCTCTTCGGGCGGGAGGGGGCACTAGGGGGAATGATAGTGTGATCTTCCCACGCGCTACGTCCCCCAGGTGAAACTGCTCACTGTCAGGTGAAAAGAAGCGGCTGGCGACTCCACATGTATCGGAGGAGGCATGTGGTAGTCTACAGCCCTCCCTGGGTCGATAGAAGGGGTGGAGCAGGGACCAGGACAGCTGCTCGGAAGAGTGGAGTAATTGGCTGGATGCAATTGGGGAGAAAAAAGGGGGAGAAAAAATCCAAATAAAGAGGTTTTTTTTTAAAAATTATTCTTCCATCATCATAATAAAAACTAACATGTGAGACAGTTGAGTTAATGAGAGTAGAGATTACTGGCTTGATTTCAAAATCAAATGAACTACAAAAAAAAGCAACATATGATCAACACACAACCCCGTTGTTTACCGGTATGATCATATATTCTATATTTGTGTGCGTATGTGTTTATATTGAGGGTACCTTAAGTGCAGGGGGGATCGTTTGGTGTCACTGGATAATGTTAAGGAATCACCCCATATAATGGAAAACATGATCACACGCACACAGGCACGCACACACTGAATCCCCTGACACCTCTGCCTCTTTATCCTTGGTTGTGCAGTGTCCTATTTCTCTTACACACACACACACACACACACTTGCACCCTTTCTCCAGCTAAGAGATGTAACCTGTCCACTTTATGAAATATGCAGAGCACCCCTGGATAGCGGGGAGAGAGAGAGAGAGAGAGAGAGTCTTGGATTACACATCACGAGTTGCTGCAAGAGGCCTTCACTTCTGCTCTTGCATCAGGCTTCTCGGAGGGCTGATACACAGGCATCATTTATGGGGAAAGCTAACGGACCCTCACAAGACATTAGATCATCTTTCCAATCTCACTAAAGCTAAAATCATACACATAGGGTTCAGTACCTACTACTTTTAAGAGTACCGACTGAATTACGTCCGTACTGCAGAGTACCTACTCGCGTTAGATCGATCGGTGCCAAATTCCAGTACCTTGAACTGGGTTGTGTTGTGAATTAAAAATAAATATTGCTAAGATTCCTTATGAAAGAGCGAGAGAGAGAGAGAGACCCCTAAACCTTCAGCTTGTTCAAGTCCAACACAGTCAGGGCAAGGGCGAGCCGAAAATTGCTCTTGTTTTTGGGTTTTTTTCCCTCCCCCGCCATTTTCCCCCCTTTTCCCAACCCCACTACAGTAACTATCCTGGCTGTTACGACTTCTAGATCAGGATATCACGTGCTTCCTCCGAGAGAGAGAGACAAACACACACACACACACACACACACACACACCCACGACGCTTTGCCCTGGTGACTGACAGGCTGGAGGCCGTAGGGACAGTTTGTGGGGGGGTAGGGAGGGGTTTTATTTTGTCTGGAGTGTTTCAACAAAATGTTCTAAATAAATAACAAAATGTTCTAGATAGACACAGACAGACAACCATGTTGAAACTGAGAAGTTGGAACTATTTTTTTACAAAAGAAATAATGTTTTTGTTATTACAGAGATAGTTAAGTACCGAAAAAAGGTGCTGGTACCGAATTCGAAGTACTGGTATTCTTTTTCATCAGAACCACCGTTTTGGGCAAATCTGACAGAGTGAGGTACAGAAGGAGTCCCTCATTATTGACATGCATTTACTACATGTCCTGTATCTTCACCATAGCAGCCAGATACAGACAAGTAAGTGTCTAGAGTTGTTGTTGTGTCATGGAAATCCCGTTTTTTAAATCTGTTGTGAGGGTTTGCTAAGCCCAAAGGAATAAGTACTGACTTCAGGGTTGAGTAGATATGATGATACGCTGTTCATGGGAAGCCTGCCGAGAAGTAGACCAGCAAGTTCGTGGCCTGGTTCTGAAAACACACGTCTATGTAGGGTTCTTATACGCTCTTCTTGGGACCGTCTGTGGTAGTCTCTACACATTGGCAAACACATCTTGGTACCACACATAGGGCGGCTCCATGTCATATCTGATCTTATCCGAGTTACCCCACATCTCAAACAGAAGTTCAGAGTTTATCATCTCTTCTTGCCAGGACCACTACATGTTTGTTCCCATGCCTTATCTCTTAGGGCTGGGCCCACACACTCCTCCTCTTAGTACATGGTAAGAGTACTAAGATCCATCATCCAAACCGCTTATCCTGCTCTCAGGGTCGCAGGGATGCTGGAGCCTATCCCAGCAGTCATTGGGCGGAAGGCGGGGAGACACTCTGGATAGGCCACCAGTCCATCACAGGGCCGACACACCTAGTACTAAGATGATACATGTATTCACAGTTTACCCACAGCAGAGACACCAAGCAGAGACCCAGAGACGAGCATTAGGAATCATCATATCTGATCTTCTCGCTGATTGTCCCATTTGGTTATGGCGGTTATATAGAGGCATTGAAATTGGATTGAGGCTGGGGGCATCCGGGTAGCATACCAGTCTATTCCATTGACTATCAACACGGGGATCGCCGGTTCGAATCCCTGTGTTACCTCCGGCTTTGTCAGGCGTCCCTACAGACACAATTGTCCGTGTCTGCGTGTGGGGAGCCAGATGTGGGTATGTGTCCTGGTCGCTGCACTAGCGCCTCCTCTGGTTGGTTGGGGTGCTTGTTTGGGGTGGAAGGGGAACTGTGGGGAATAGCGTGATCCTCCCACGCACTACGTCCTCCTGGTGAAACTCCTCACTGTCAGGTGAAAAGAAGCGGCTGGTGACTCCACATGTATCGGAGGAGGCATGTGGTAGTCTACAGCCTTCCCCGGATCGACAGAGGGGGGTGGAGCAGCGACCGGGATGGGTTGGAAGAGTGGGGTAATTGGCCGGGTACAATTGGGGATAAAAAAAGAAATTGGATTGAGACTGATCAGTGGAAAGTCTCGTCGTAGGAGCTTTAAAGCGATGCCGAAGGGAACTTAAAGGGGGGATTCAAGAAAACAAAGTCGGATGTGTGACCAGTTAAAACAGGCTCGCTGGCCCAGCCGGCCCCCCTCCCAGTCCCTTATTCCCTGACAGAGGCAGAGGATTAGGAGGAGGCACCAGTATACAGTTACACACCACGGGTCCAAGGGAAAGGAAGCCTTCAGCCCTCTGACCTTAACGTCATTTTCTTATGCTCTGCCAGCCTGAGGAAATTTCCGGACATGGTCTAATCAAATAATAATAAAGGAGCAAAGTGACCAAGGTCGCCCTCTCAGAGGGAATTGACTCTTCCGCAAAGAGTTTTATCAAATGAGCTGTTTGCTGTGTTCACTGGCAGTCGGTGCTCAGACAACCGTTTAGCCTTAAGTATGCTCAGTCCTCCATGTCTGATGAGTAGACGGCAAGAAATATATAGAAGTATTTTTCATGCAATTTAGGAAAGATTAGTGGCTAATGTTGTCTGGGAGATATGGCCAGTAACATAAAGGGGGGGGGGGGCTCGTTGACTGTCTTTGTATAGAGACAAAATGCTCACAAGTTTATGTGAGGCATTAACAATGGTACGGCAATGTGAGTCATCTAGAGCAGAGAGAAGAGCGTTGGCGTGCTGGAGTGGAGCGGAGGACAGATGACGGATTTAAATGATCAGATTAAAAAGGCTTAGTTGCTTACATGAGCAATGATGTAAAATATTATGAGAGCCATTGGAAAATAGCCTCATGTCATGCTCACAAATACACATGTGCGCACTTGTAAAAACGCACATTTGGGTCTGTGTGTGTCTTTGGTAAGCTATATGTCCTGTTTCCATAAATGGTCTGTAAAAAAGGAACGCATGCACAGTCAAACGTGCACAAAACTACACTGTGTTGGTTCGCTTTATGGAAAGCACCGGTTTGGTTTGACTGACACACACACACACACACACACACACACACACACACAAAGAGGTACTTGCACAGCAAGAATAACTATAAAATAGTGCTTTGTTCTTGAGTGAATTTGTGGTCAGCAGTTGTGCATTTCTGTACTTTGATTTATTTCCACTTATCCCAGCGTGCTCTGGCTCGTCCATGTGATGGTCATTACTGATGTCTGTGGTGTGCGTCGAGGTTGTGGTAAGGGCAGGACTCTGGCACTTTTGCAGCTAAACAGTTACCCAATAGATATATTTTGCATGGCAACAAAACGGCTCTTTCACTGTGGCAGAGATCACTGATAGTTAGCCTATATGTCCATCCATCCATTATCCAAGCTGTTTATCCTCTCTTCTTTTTTTTTGCTTGTTACCATTTTCTGCCTTTATTTGATAGCGATAGTAGAGAGAGACAGGAAAGAGAGAGGGGAGGACATGCAGCAAAGGGCCCGGGCCGGATTCGAACCGAGGCCACATAAGGACTCAGCCTTATGTGGTACCACTCTACCAGGTGATCCATCGGGGCGCCCCAGCCCGTGTGTCTTTTGAGAAGTCCGTATTGAACGCCACATGGGGAAAAAGAAGAAATTACAGTGTGAGGACATATCCTCTCATCTGACAAAACATTGTCAGCATGTCGTGTCCGATGAATTAATCTGCCAGCTGGCTAAATCTTGGGCAGATTTTAGGACATAAGGAAACTGCACGTGCACAACATGTTTGTGCTGAAACTCTCTGGATTTACTCCTTCCTTGAGAAAAGTTGTCCTCATAAAGTAATAGTGTGACTCTCAAGGTGTTTTTCCATTTCAGAGGTGAAAGGGTTTGAGGTGAAAGGGATCGCTATTTTATCTTTTGGATTTTTTTTTAGTCCTTTTTCTTCCCAGTTGTACCTGGCCAATCACCCTGCTGTCTGAGCCATCCAGGTCGCTGCTTGACTCCATCTGCCAATCTGGGGAAGGCTGCAGACTACCACATGCCTCCTCTTATACATGTGGAGTCACCAGCTGCTTCTTTTCACCTGACAGTGAGAGTGAGGAGTTTCACCGGGGGGACGTAGCACGTGGGAGGATCACCCTAGTGCAGTGACCAGGACACATACTCACATCCGGCCTCCCACCCGCAGACACAGCCAATTGGGTCTGTAGGGACGCCCGACCAAGCCGGTGGTAACACGGGGATTCGAACCGTGTTGGTAGGCAATGGAATAGACTGCCACGCTACCTGGACGCCCGGATTGCTGCTTTAACATAAAGCTGCCAGATTGTGCCGATTTTGTAAATTCCCTGTGAGATTAAACAAAATTAAGCACTTTGTGGGGAGCAGATCCAGTTCTTGACTAGATTTCTGATTCATATTTGGAGAATAAGCCCTGTGTGCTTGTACGCTTCCCACATTGCTATATTTAATATTGATGATAATTTATCAGAAAGGCCTTGACAAAAGAGAGCATTTATATAACACTGGCACTCAATACAAATGTTCTGCATCTGATATGACTACTGCGCCCATGTGTTGTATTAAGCTAATGTGACCTCTTGTGGAAATGAGGACGTATGTTACACGAACGGTGTCCTTGCTGTAGGATTTACAACTGGTGGATTTTGTCCTCTAACCTGTTTGGCTGATGTCATATGAGAGAGCTGGACTATATAATATAACGAGAAGATCCAAATTCCACTGTTCGTAAAATCATATCGCCATATCGTTCAATTATGTCCAAACCATAGCAAGCCTTTTCTCTCCTATTCTTTTCTTTCCGACTATTCTTTCTGCAAAGCAAAAAAAAAAAAAAAAAAAAAAAAAAAAAACAGCAACTGCATGGTTACTAAAGAAAGAATGAGAGAAATGGTGTCAGATTTCTTGTTTTCTGTCCCGTCAACGTAGCTGCAGAAGTCCATGGTATTTCTTTTAGTAGCAATAATGGGTATCCATTTTCTAGTATGGAAATATAAAATGCTGTTGGATTTTGATGGGAATGGGTTATGCTGTAACATGCTTGGTTTCAGCGCTAATTGTGTGGCCTTGGAGGGCCTTTGAATCCAGACCTCCAACACACTTCCACTAGACATGTCTTGCTCTGCAAATTGTGTCATTTCTTCATAAATTGGTTTTTCTCTCTCCCATTAATCTCTCTTTCTTCCTCCCTCCATTGCGGTATCCTATCATAGGCAGCATGAAACCTCGTGGGGATCACATGTGTGTACACACATACACACACACACACAAACACAATTCTTATCACTGTCTCTTCTCCCACTCTCATACACAGCACACCATGCAAAACAGATACACACTCAGATACACTCACAAGATCATGTGCACAGAAGAAGCCCCCCCACCTCAACCCACCCCAGCCAAAAAAATCTGTTGCTTAAATAGATGGTTGCTCAGCTTGGCTGACCTTTCTCTTTCCATTGCTCCCTCTTCCTAAATGGTCCAGCTCAGACAGAACAACAGGGCGGACAGATGGACGTTTGGCAGGCCTGAATTTTGCAGCTCAAGTCGTGCGCGCACGGGCGTGTGTGTGTGTGTGTGTGTGTGTGCGTGCGTGCGTGTGCGTGCGCATGCGCGCGCACGGATGTGGCAGAAGCCAGTGTATATTAATTTCAATGGGATGACGGGTAACTGAAAGCGCTATATAAATGTAATAATGATGATGATGATTATTGTTATTAACCTTGATTTTATTGTGTGTCTGTCCACACGTGTCTTTGTGTTTTTCTTTTCGTTTCTCTGTTGAACTGCACTTGTTAATCTGTGTGTGTGTGTGTGCATGTGTGTGTGCATTTGTGTGTCTGTACATGTGTGTGTGTATGTGTGTGCGTTTTGAATCAAATGCATTTATAGAACTGCCAGGTTTCTCCACAAGGAGTGGGTTCATTACGCAAACTGTTTTCTTTTCATAAATATGGAGTCCTGCAGTCTGTGACCACAACACGTGTGCGTTGTTTGTGTCCAGGCTCGGTTTCCCTGATCCCATCTAGCAAAACAGAGTGTGTTTTTCAGAACACCGTGTGAGCGTTTGGGAAACGCTTCCCGACCATTTCTTAATGTCAAGGTGTTTTCCAAAGTGAATAATAGCCTTTTCGTTTACACCTCATCCTGCGTGTTAAGCTCTGTTGGGCAATTTGTGTATATGTGTGTGTGTGTGTGTGTGTTTGTGTGTGTGTGTGTGTGTATGTGTGTGTCAGCCAGTACTGGGACATTGTCAGGTGTTTTCGGCATGTTAAATGGAGAGGATTTGACTCTGTTTTCTTATCACTATTTTTGGACACTGAGGTCTTACAGTTTTTTCAGATGGATTACAGTCTGTCGGTAATGTGGGTTTTAACAGGGGCAAACAATGCTGTTAGTGGCGAGTGTAATCCGGTAATGATCGGGTGTCTCACGCCATTTTGTCTGTCGAATGTTTTGCGTGTCTGTATGCTTGTCTTCCCCGCCTCAGTGGATCTGTGGGAAAAAGGTATGTCCTAAGGAAGGGGCCGGGGCTTCGAGATTTATATCTTCACTTGATGTGTTAGTTACGCACGCTCATCCTGTTAGTCAGAACAAGGTAGTGTGCTCGAGAAACGGGTTGATTTACATTACACTTCCCTTACAACAACTCGGAGCAACTCCACGAGAACAAACACATGATGCTCCCGCGATGACCAGAAAGACTTTCTTCCGGCTTTTCTCCCTCCATGGCCCCTTTTCCTCTAGCATACTGTGGAGCGAAAGAGGAATTGTAAGGCCTCATCCCACCATCACGTAGGCTAGCATACAGAAACAGTGGGAGCGTGTGAACCCGAGCCTGGGGAGAGTGTGTGTTAATATGGTTTGAAGTCGGCCTCTGTCTGAAAGAGAGACAGAGAGAGAGAGAGAAATTCCATTGTTTCCTTGCATATATTTGTTGTTAGAGGGGGGAGACGGAGAGAGAGAGAGGGAGACAGACAGAGAGACAGAGAGGGTGAAGGAGGGAGAGAGAGGGGGGGAAGAAGGAGAGAGAGACAGGGAGAGGGAGTGAGAGATAGAGACAGAAAGAGAGATGGGGGAGAGAGACAGAGGGAGAGAGAGTGCACTAGAAAGCGAGGGGAGATTGAGTGAGAGATAGAGACAGGGAGAGAGACGGGGAGAGAGTGAGAGCTAGAAAGAGGGGGGAGATTGAGAGAGAGAGAGACGGAGAGAGAGTGAGAGCTAGAAAGAGGGGGAGTAGATTGAGTGAGAGATAGAGATAGAGAGAGAGGGGAAGGAGGGAGAGAGATGGGTAGAGAGAGGGAAGGAGGGAGAGAGACACGGAGTGAGAGACAGAGAGAGACAGAGAGAGAGAGAGAGAGAGAATTTGTTGGGAGGTCACAAACTCCCTTCTCTTCCTTCTCCCCCGCTCACCGTTGTCAGTCATGATTTTACAATAAAAGCTTTGTACACATTGTAAAACTGATAACTTGTTCTGTCACGGCGCGGAAAAAGACGATGCAACATAACTGGTTCTCACTTGTTCTCAGTTTTTTCCCCTCATCACTTTCTCCGTCTGTCTTTCTGCGTCTGTCTGGGTTTACATGCAAATTGAAAATTCGATTTCAGTCAGATTAATTATTGCAACCACAGGAACAGCCGCCTCAATCAAACCATCTTCAAGTTGAGGTCAAGATCGACACAAGAATAATGCGACTAACAGAGCTAGA